>NC_056735.1:1691130342-1691312842 GCF_019279795.1 Protopterus annectens
TTCTAGGTTCTGTACATAGTTTACATATTTACATATTTATATTTTATTTATATACATGTTTACATATTTTTTTCTTTACATAGTTTCTTTACAGTGCTTATTTGCTGATTCATATGTTTCACCCAATAAAGATTTGCTGTTTTGTTATAGAATTAAATAGAATGTTGATTTTTTTTTGTTTTTGAAATATGTATAAACACAAGATTTATTTTGTTTCTTTACATAGTTTACATATTTATATTTTATTTATATACAAGTTTACATATTTTTTCTTTACATAGCTTTTTTACAGTGCTTATTTGCGATTTCATCTAATAAAGATTTGCTGTTTTGCTACTAAGAAGTGAGGCTATTTTTAATTGCAACAGGAAGACTTGTTTTTTGGTATGAAGAATGTGAAGCTGTTTTTTTTTTTTTTTTTTTTTTTTTTTTTTTGCAAAAGTGAAGAAATGTTCATTGTAACAAGATTTTTACTACTGTTTGGAGTTTAATTTACAAATATTTCTTACTACAAATGCTTGGTGTTTTATCTTAGCTTGAATAGCTCAAAATGCTATTTTTTCATATTTTTTTCTAATTTTCCATTTAAAAATATATGAATTTAATAACAGCAAATTACAAACTAAGATTGAGCAACTATGGAAATAAAACAAACATAAGCAAAAAAAAATGTGTGGGATCTATACCAGAACATTGCACTGGGAAATATGGCACTGTAAAATCTGTTATATGATCAAAAAACATAATTGACTTTAACAGAAACATGTAAAAAGGCTTTTTCAAGAGCAAACTCTGCAGTACTCCCAACCTGGAGGCTGTACCCCCATAGCATTACATCTGTAAATACACTAACTTCAAGATTTTGCAACCTTAGGGGCAAGAAGAAACTTTCTTACCTCATAGGTCTGTGCTCTCATTGATTTTAATAGCAAAGGCTGGGTGAAATATATAAGTCAATTAAACATATCAGCTATTCCCATTTTGCATTCAGCTGATGTGATCATACATGTATATACCAGGCTGATGAAATATAAAGGCACAATTTATCTGGGCAGCCAGTCTGTTAAAAACAGATGTGCCAATGCAGAAGTGACCTAAAGAACCATTCCAAATATTGCTAGAAATGGCAATTTGTTGAACATTCTATGAACTTCTGGGTTGCCATAACTACTGGAATATATTTAGTTCTCTAAGATGTGGTGAATTTTTAATTGATTACATTAAATATCAAGAGGTTGTTTGAGTGCAGTTCACATGGATTTGAGAGGAGATGATCATGACATAAAATATTATTAGTATTTGTCTTTTTTTCTCGGGATTACAGCCCATATTCTGAGTTTTACTGTCAAATGCAGTATACAATTTACCTTTAATTTGACATAACGAATATGAAACAAAGCTTGTATTATCCATGCAGTGATTATCAGGTATCTATATCTTTCTAGTAAAGTCTTGATTTGTGCAGTTAGGTCTTATGGCAGGAGTAGGATCATGAAACATCGCAACAAGTCCTGTTATTTTATTTTATTTTAAAAATCATCTAAATAGTAAATAAAGCTATAAAACTACATCAGAAAATATCATCAAGATATGGAGCAAAAAGACTTACATTTCAATTACGGTGAGATGTGATTGTGAAAAAGTCTTTTATGTTGACTGGGGGAGTGACCTGTCTTTCAGAATTATGTCTTCACGTAGAAATGTTCATCTATGGCACATCTGAAAATGTAGAAACTCTAATTTATTCTTTATGTAAGATGTATCTTATGATTAGTGAAAACTGGGAGAGAATTCTCCAGTGCAAAATGTAACAGTGCAATCATTTTTTTTACAATACATTTTATTTGATTAAGTCGTAATCATAAGCCTTACTTGAAATGTTTTCATAGTGCATGGAGTGTCATAATTACATTCTAAATTTGGGAAAAAGACAACTTTAAGAACTATTCTGATGTAAGAAAGGTGCTTAACAAAGTTTGATTAAGCATTTTCAGTGCTCTTAAACTCTAGCCTCATCATACAGTATTAACAGAGGCCAGTGCCAGTCACCACAAAACAGCAGTGAGAAGCTAAAACAACTTTAAAATCTATAAACCATTTAGTTGTTATACAAAAAAGTGTGGTAGAGTAAAGTATCCGATAGCTTTTAAAAACATTAATCAGAAGGATATATTTATTTATTTTTCTATTTACATTTTGCTGACTGAGCTAGTCCGAAAATGTTTGTGACATGACATTTGAAAGATTTAACTTGATGGAAAATTTATGACTGAGACTGAAAAAACGAATTACAGTAGCATAATGGAAAGACTATTTATTTCAGAGCTTGGGACTAAAACTAAAAAAGAAAATAAATGTGCAGAGCTTCAGATATGGATGAGCATGGGTTAAAACTTTTTTTCACTACATAGTAAAGTACATGAAATTAAAAAAAGTATGGTGAAAGAAATATATGGCCTGAGGGTCTGGGAAGTATGGGTAACAATGAATGTTAAGGACAGGAAAATTCAACATATTTTAAATACAATAATTGTGAATGGCGAGAGAGGATTAATTAGGGACTGGAGCCAATCCAAAGCATGTTATTTCTGCGGGAATGAAAATCATTTAGTACAAGAATGTAACAAATAAAGATGAAACCAATGTGGAGAGATGGGATATATAGCAAAATAATAATAATAATAATAATAATAATAATAATAATAATAAAATAAAATAAAAAAAAAAAAAAAACTGTAAGCCTTTTTGTAGATAATGTAATGAATTTGGACACTTCTTATTTGACTGTTCCATATTAGAAAAGGAAAGAGTAAATGAAGAGGAAAGCTCAGAAAAAGACAAACAGTACAAAATATTACTACAGAATATGTTGAAAGAGAAGGTGGTACTGAGGAAGGGTATACTGAAGAAAGGTTAAACAATGAAGAGGTAGTTAGAAAAGAAATAGCTCATAGGTGAGGTTATTAATATACAGGAAGAGAACAGATTTGTAATTTAGAAAATTTGGAGGAAGAAGAGGGAGAAATAGAGATAGGAGAAAAACAGGAACATGATAGTGAAAAATCAGTTGGTGGGAGACCGGAGAAGGAAAAGAAAAATAAGATCTGGAAGTAAAACACTTATGAAAAGTTAAACTGAATGTTAACA
This sequence comes from Protopterus annectens, assembly GCF_019279795.1. Taxonomy (NCBI): domain Eukaryota; kingdom Metazoa; phylum Chordata; order Ceratodontiformes; family Protopteridae; genus Protopterus; species Protopterus annectens. The sequence goes on from NC_056735.1 coordinate 1,691,133,490, forward strand.
TTAAATGTGAATAACATTAGAAACAATATAAGAGATTTTGTGGTGATGGAATAAGATCTGGAAGTAAAACACTTATAAAAAATTAAATTGAATGTTAACATTAAATGTGAATAACATTAGAAACAATATAAGAGATTCTGTGGTGATGGAATAAGATCTGGAAGTAAAACACTTATAAAAAATTAAATTGAATGTTAACATTAAATGTGAATATCATTAGAAACAATATAAGAGATTTTGTGGTGGTGGAATGGTGTAAAAAATAAAAATGTACGTTTTTTGCTTGTTAAATGACAGATGTAACAAAGAAGGAAAAAAAGGAAAAGAATACAGGCAGTATTGGGGGTGGGGGCAAATTTTTTGGTTGGTAGTTAATAAGATGTTCTAAAATAGGAAGTTTTGAAAAAAAAATTAATAAGAATTTTAGATGTAAAAATAAAAGTATCAGGGAGGGGAGTGTTATGTGGTAAGATAATGAGATGAAAGTGTATAGGATTAATAGTGATTTATGCACATACTAATATGACGTAGAAAAAACAGTCGTTAGAAGAAATAAATAAAATTAAAAAAAAAAAAATATATATATATATATATATATATATATATATATATATATATATGTATACTTATAACCCAGCCACTGGGGATGCACAAGCCAGTGCATTTCTTTGTGCCGGTCCCAAGCCCGGATAAATGGGGAGGGTTGCGTCAGAAAGGGCATCCGGCGTAAAAATTCTGCCACATAACTTATGGCGCGAAAATTTTATATTTCCATACCGGATCGGTCGTGGCCCGGGTTAACAACGACTGCCACCAGTACTGTTAGCCAACAGGGTGCTGGCGGAAATTGGGCTACTGTTGGCCGAAGGAGAAGAGAAGGGCGAAGGCATGCCCGAAGACAGGAAGAGAGGAGGAAGTTTAGGAGTGTAGCAGTGAGGGTAGGAACTTTGAATGTTGGCAGTATGACTGGTATAGGAAGAGAGCTAGCTGATATGATGGAGAGAAGGAAGATTGATATATTGTGCGTGCAAGAGACCAGATGGAAGGGAAGTAAGGCCAGGTGTTTAGGAAATGGGTCCAATTTGTTCTATCATGGTGTGGATGGCAGGAGAAATGGGGTAGGGGTTATACTAAAGGAGCAATATGCCAAGAGTGTTTTAGACGTGAAGAGAGTGTCTGACAGAGTGTTGTTTATGAAGCTCGAAAATGATGGTGTAATGATGAATGTTGTTAGTGCATATGCTCCACAAGTTGAGTGTGCGATGGATGAGAAAGAGAAATTTTGGAATGAGTTGGATGAAGTTGTGATGAGTGTACCCAAGGGTGAGAGACTAGTGATTGGAGCGGACTTTAATGGGCATGTTGGTGAAGTGAACAGAGGGGATGAGGAAGTGATGGGTAGGCATGGTGTTAAGGAGAGGAATGCAGAAGGTCAGATGATTGTGGATTTTGTGAAAAGGATGGACATGGCTGTGGTGAAAACGTATTTTAAGAAGAGGGAGGAGCATAGGGTGACGTACAAGAGTGGAGGAAGATGCACACAGGTGGATTATATCCTATGTAGGAGGGCCAGTCTGAAGGAGATTGGCGACTGTAAAGTGGTGGCAGGGGAAAATGTAGTTAAGCAGCATAGAATGGTGGTCTGTAGGATGACGTTGGTGATCAAGAAGAGGAGGAGGAGTGTGAAAGCAGTGCCAAGGATTAAATGGTGGAAGTTAAAAAAGGCTGATTGTGAAGTGGAGTTTAGGGAAGAGTTAAGACAGGCACTGGGAGGCAGTGAAGAGTTACCGAATAGCTGGGTAACTACAGCAGAAGTAGTAAGGGAGACTGCTAGAAAGGTGTTTGGTGTGACATATGGACAGAGGAAGGAGGGCAAGGAGACCTGGTGGTGGAATGAGGAAGTACGGGAGAGTACACAGAGGAAGAGGCTGGCGAAGAAGAAGTGGGATTGTCAAAGAGATGAAGAAAGTAGACATGAGTATAAGGAGATGAGGTGCATGGCAAAGAGAGAGGTGGCGAAAGCTAAGGATAAGGTGTATGGAGAGTTGTATGAGAGATTGGACACTAAAGAGGGAGAAAAGGACCTGTACCGATTGGCTAGACAGAGAGACAGAGCTGGGAAAGATGTGCAGCAAGTAAGTGTGATAAAGGATAGTGAGGGAAAGGTACTCACAAGAGAGGAGCTTGTGTTGAGTAGATGAAAAGAGTATTTTGAGAGGCTGATGAATGAAGAGAATGAGAGAGAGAGAAGGTTGGATGATGTGGGGATAGTGAATCAGGAAGTGAAACAGATTAGCAAGGAGGAAGTAAGGACAGCTATGAAGAGGATGAAGAGTGGAAAGGCTGTTGGCCCAGATGACATCCCAATGGAAGCATGGAGGTGCTTAGGAGAAATGGCAGTGGAATTTTTAACTAGATTGTTTAATGAAATTTTGGAAAGTCAGAGGATGCCTGAGGAGTGGAGAAAAAGTGTTTTGGTACCTATCTTTAAGAATAAGGGTGATGTGCAGAGCTGCAGTAACTTCAGAGGGATAAAATTGCTCAGTCACAGCTTGAAGTTATGGGAGAGAGTAGTAGAAGCTAGGTTAAGAAAGGAGGTGATGATTAGTGATCAGCAGTATGGTTTCATGCCAGGAAAGAGCACTACAGATGCGATGTTTGCTCTGTGAGTGTTATTGGAGAAATACAGAGAAGGTCAGAAGGAGTTGCATTGTGTCTTTGTAGACTTGGAGAAAGCATATGACAGGGTGCCTAGAGAAGAGTTGTGGTATTGTATGAGGAAGTCGGGAGTGGCAGAGAAGTATATAAGAGTGGTACAGGATATGTATGAGGGTAGTGTGACAGTGGTGAGGACTGCAGTGGGAGTGACAGATCCATTTAAGGTGGAGGTGGGATTACATCAAGGATCAGCTTTGAGTCCTTTCTTATTTGAAGTGGTGATGGACAGGTTGACAGATGAGATCAGACAGGAGGCCCCGTGGACTATGATGTTTGCAGATGACATTGTGATCTATAGTGAGAGTAGGAATCAGGTTGAGGAGACTCTGGAGAGGTGGAGATATGCTCTAGAGAGCAGAGGAATGAAGGTCAGCAGGGCTAAGACAGAATATATGTGTGTAAATGAGAGGGAGGGTAGAGGAATGGTGAGGATGCAGGGAGTAGAGTTGGTAAAGGTGGACGAGTTTAAGTACTTGGGATCAACAGTTCAGAGAATGGTGAATGTGGAAGAGAGGTGAAGAAGAGAGTACAGGCAGGGTGGAATGGGTGGAGAAGAGTGTCAGGAGTGATTTGTGACAGACGGGTACCAGTAAGAGTGAAAGGGAAGGTCTACAAGACAGTAGTGAGACCAGCTATGTTATATGGGTTGGAGACAGTGGCATTGACAAAAAGGCAGGAGTCAGAGCTGGATGTGGCGGAGTTAAAGATGTTAAGATTTGCACTCAGTGTGACTAGGATGGATAGGATTAGGAATCAGTATATTAGAGGGTCAGTTCATGTTGGACAGTTTGGAGACAAAGCAAGAGAGACGAGATTGCGTTGGTTTGGACAAGTGCTGAGGAGGGATGATGGGTATATTGGGAAAAAGATGCTAAGGATGGAGCTGCCAGGTAAGAGGAAAAGAGGAAGGCCTAAAATAAGGTTTATGGACGTGGTGAGAGAGGACATGCAGGTGGTTGGTGTGACAGAGCAAAATGCAGAGGATAGGAAGAAATGGAAAGAGATGATCTGCTGTGGCGACCCCTAATGGGAAAAGTCAAAAGATGATGATGATGATGATATATATATATATATATATATATATATATATATATATATATATATATATATATATATATATACTTATAAATATGTCAATAGTGGTGGTAGAAGATGTTAACCATACCTTGAGGAAAGAAAAGAAAAGAAAAAACTAACATGGGATATTAAGATATTAAGGAAATTAATAAAATGTGGAGATTTCAGCCTCTCCTGAAAATGGGCACTTTCTGGTCCATGTCAGATTTTCCCAGTAAACAAATATCAAAAGTAGGAAAGAATTTAAAATGGATGTATATGGAATTTTTAAGACTGTAACAGATTATATAGCTTACTCTAAAGACATGAAAGAAATAACAAGGGGAGTACAGATGGCAGAGTTTTTAAATTATAGAGCAGTATGGGCTAGAATAGCAGAAGACAATGAAATAATAAAGAAGAGAAAAGAAATAAAGGTATTAACTGCATAGTTTAAAAGAGGAAAACTAATAAGACAGAGAAATATTATGGAAAAATCATATAACGATGAGACCATTTTATAAAAATTGGACACAGTGGTGGAAAGTGTGCAAGCAGAAGTATAAAAATATATTTAGAAGTGGAAAGAAGAATAAAAAGAAATATGTAGAAGTGGAAAGAAGAATAAAAATGTAATACAATGAAGTCAAGAAAGTTTACAGAATTAAGAGAAAGAGATCGCACATGGAATGGACAAAATAAGGGAAATAAAAAAAAAAACAGATGTATGAAAAATATAGAAAGGGTAAAAATGATGTTACATAGGCAAAAAGGTTTTTCTGAAAGGAAAGAAAGAGGCATTTCCCCTTATTTAGGAAAAGAAGTAAAAATGAGAGAAGGGTGGATGCTATATTAGATGGCACATGAGACAGAAAATACCAACAAAATTATATTATTGAGGTGGTAGAAAATTATGTAGAAAAAATGTATAAAAAGGAGGAAATGGACAAAAAGAATGGAAAAGTGAAAACAATTTGAAAAAGTAAGGAATATTTTAGGAAATTATATAGCAGTATAAAAATAGAGAAGATAATAAAAGAAGGCAAGAACAAATCAGTGCCAGGATTAGATAGTATAAGTTATGAGCATTATAAGGAAATGAATAAAGACAAAAGAGAAGATTGTTTTAAATAGTAAATGAATGGATCAATGAAGGTATAATGGAAGAAAACATGTGGCGGAGTGATAAAATGTATACGCAAAAAGAATGAAGGAAAATATATAAAAATTTGGAGGCCTATAAAACTAGGTCATATATTTATGAAAATACTACAAAAAAAGGATAGAGAAATAATTGGATGAGGTAGTAGGAGAAGATTAGTGGTATAAAAGAAAGGGAGGTGAAAGAAATGTTAATTATAGTGAACAAAGTAGTAAAGATGATACTGAAAGAAATTAAAGAAGAAAGATTGATAGTATGTAACTTAGCTAAATCCTTTGGTTATGTGATGTGTCAGATTTTAGAGGCATATGGCATAGGAGAAAATGATTAATGTAATAAAGAAATGTTATGAAAATTCATGAGCACAAATTATGATAAATGGATGGATGGGAAAAATAAGTATTAAAAGAGGAGTAAAACAATCATGCTCAATGAGTATGGTTTTATTTGTTTTAGTAATGAATGCATAGTAAAGACATGCATGTAAGAAAAGAGGGATGCAAGATCTGAGGTTGAAGGAAATGTTATATTACCGATGTGTATGACATATGCAGATGATTTAGTTCTAATACAAAAAAAGAAGGGATGGATAAGTGAGGTTGTAATTAGGATTGAAAAGCTGTGAAAAAAGATGATCTGTGGGTAAACAGAATGAAGTGTAAGGCAGTTGGTGAGATAAAAAAAATAAATGGAATATATTTTACTAGAAAGGAAATAAAGATTTTGCAAGTGACATTTGGTGAATATGAAAGTGCAATAAGTCAATGGAGAGATATACTGGAATAAATAAAAATGTTAGCTTGGTGGGAAGGTTTTTATTGATCATTTCAGAAAAGTTATACATGCTCACCAGAACAATCCAAGGTATGAATACCCTGTACTGCAAGAATTGCCTTAAGGCCTTATCTCTGTACTCATTCTCCTACAGGTTACTGAGAGGCAGTCTATGCTTGCCATATAAGGCCTCCTCAGATCCAGCTATGATGGATCTCTTGCATATCTGTAAAACAAACCAGAAGTACTGGAACCAAGGACCTGAACTTTATCTGTGACATAAATAACACATGCTGGACAGACCAGCATGTATCTCAAAGAATCACTGCACTATGGAATAAGATCTCCATCTACATGAAGCAGAGCTCATCCCTATCCCTATTCAAACAAACCTTGATCATTGGATGGGAAATCACAAATTCCAACTGGGATGGTTGCATGGCTAGGCTTGTAAAGACCCTGGTGGTCATTAACCTAGTATAAACCTATGAATCTCTGAACTTATGTATTAGGAAAAAATAGCATATTTAGGACGACTATATATTGGTTCATAGGTTCATAGGTAGGTACTAGGCTATCTGCCCGATGGCATTTATAAGCCTAGCCAGAGTGTGTCAGCTTTCGCCGCCCCATTGATTAATTAACTGAGCCTCTGTCAAGAAGAGCCAATGAAGTGATCCCAGGGGTGTATTTTCTGTTACCCATCCACTCGTCAAGGTTTCTCTTGAAGAGTGTTAGTGAGGGGCTCTGCCTAATGTAGTTAGGAATTTTGTTCCAAAGCATGGGGAGTCTCTGTAACAGGAATCTATCCCTCTAGCATGTTCTATTTATTGTTGTGGTGAGGTTTATCTCACTAGAGTGAGTGGCTCGCAGTGACTTGGATTTCTTTAGGTGGAGCATGTCCATCAATTCTGAGTTGGACATGGCTTTGTAAGTCAGGCAGAGATCACCTCTGAGTAAGTGATATGTGACTGAGTACAGTTGGAGTTTTTCCAGTTGGGCTGCATAGGACATATATTTGAGGCCAGTAATCCTTTTAGTGAGGTACTTTTGTGGTCTTTCCAGCTGTTGGAAGTGTCTTGTGAGGTACATCCCAAATGGGGCATTGTACTCTATGATGGGTCTGATGAATGACGAGTAGAGGGGGCACTATAACCTCTTCATTTCTAGATGCAAACCTTTTAGTAATTAGATGGGCTACATAGAAGGATTTCCTAACTACTTTGGCAATATGATTGTCAAAGGAGAGATTACTATCTACCTGGGTCCCCAGATCTCTTATTACCTCTTCTGTATTAAGGGGGCTGCCACCTATGTGGTAATTCATGGGTGTTTTGTTTTTCCCAAATGGGATGACTATGCATTTTTTGGCATTTAGCTTGAGACCATGACTTTGACACCAGGTGTCCATCTCAGTAAGGCCCTTCTGGAGAATGTCCATGTCAGCCAGAGAGTCAATTATGGCTCCCAGTTTGCAGTCATCGACAAACTTGGTTAGCCATAGTCCTCCTGTGTTTGCCTGTACTTCTGAGAAGTATATGCCGAACAGTAGGGATCTCAGGACCGAGCCTTGTGGGACACCACTTGTGACTCTTTTAGAGTCGGACCTGGAGCCCCACTATTCTTACTGTGTGAGTTCTGTCTGTAAGCCAGTTGGGAACCCATCTCATGATGTAGGGATTTATGTTCAGGCTGGTGAGTCTTTCTATAATTCCAGAGTGGGGAATGGTGTCAAAAGCCTTGGTGAGGTCAAGGTAGGCTGTATGAACTACCTTCCCCTCATCTATGGCCTTGGTGACTGTCTCAAAGAAGTCAACCAGGTTTAGTAGGCATGATCTGCCCTTAACAAAGCTGAACTGGGTCGGGTCAAGTGTTTGGAGGTTCCCAGTGTCTTTGTTAATGAGTTCCATGATGATGTACTCCATAGCCTTGCAGACCAGGCTAGTCAGGCTTATGGGGCAATAGTTACCAGGGTCAGTTGTGGCCCCTCCTTTGTGGAGCAGAATAACCATTGCTGTGCGCCATTCTATGGGCACATATCCTGTGGAGAGGAAATTAATTAGTAAAGATATTTTTAACTTCACTGAGTCTCTAGGACGGACACAGTAAGAAAGGGGATAATTTATAATGAAAAGAAGGTGTCTTGAATTTAAAAAATTCAGCGGTGCATTTAGCATCTATGTATTTATTCTGGATAATGGGAAAGGTAAAAGACAAAAAATAAATGATACGTAAAATGCTATATGAAAAATCATCAAAAAAACTAATCGCAAATGTAAACCAAACGATTACATTTGTGATTACAAAAAAGAATAACAAAAACAGCTTTTACTTGGGGACCTCCTGATGTGGGGGCTCTGCCACTACATCATAGAAATGAAATATACTAACTCCAATGTTTCACAAGTATGAGGGAAAGTGAAAAGCCCAGTAGTTATGTAACGGCTGATATAATGACCTTCGGCCATTACATAATTTGACCAACTGTACCATTGACCACCACCAGCATTTCAGCACATGATAAAAATGTGTGCAGCAATAACTCATATAGCACTCATATATATATATATATTATATGACCATGCACCCTTCTCTAGTCATATTACAAAGTACTAACTAATCAGTCAGCTCTCTTGTCCTCCACCTTTAGCTCTTAATATGTGCCTCTGCTTTAGTGACAATGCTGCTTCTTTAACTGAGGCATATTACTGTCATCCTCTGCACTACATGTACTGCACTATACTGTGCTGCACTATAGTTAGTCAGGACAACTGCCTAATTTCATAAACAATGACGGATTTGCTTCTAATCAAATCACTATAATATATATCCTCTTTTTGTTCAGTTATATTCCAGAAAGCTAGTTTAATACTAGTTTGCTTGTTCATTATGTAACTCTCATGGTTTTTGAATCGCTCATTGCAAGAGATAACAGGAGTTATCTTTATGCATTTGGTCAACATGCTATTGAATAACCATAGATATATTCATATGTTGTTACTAGAGGAATGATCACAAGGGCCCTTATAAGCTTAGCTGTGCATCCCAACCTATTTAGGTCTTGAGTATCGTATCATTGGTATATATATATATATATATATATATATATATATATATGAGATATGTTAGTATGGAGGTAACTAAGGATTTGTAGGGGGAGGCACTAGTTAGGATAATACTTTTCTTATCAATCACCTCTGTCCATAATGGACATGGGGGCAAGACCAGGGGGTCAAGGACAAACTTAGTTTATAGTGAGGGGATCCTTTGGGACACATACCTGTCTCTCCAGCAGGTTCTGTTTATGTCACAAGCAAAGTTCCAATACCTGGATCTAGTGTTTTTGGTGGTGTTTATTTTGCACATGTGCAACACATCCATCAGGGCTAGGTCTGATGAAGCTCTGTAAACCAGGCAAAGATCCCCTCTCAGTAGTCTGTAGGAGACTGAATACAGAGACAGAGCCTTTAGGCGATCAGTGTAGGACAGGGTATTCGTGAGCTGAATTCTCCTGTTGAGAAACATTTGTGGGTGTTCCAACTGTTGCAAGTGTCTGGTTAGATGCATGCTAAAGGAGGTATTGTCTTCAATGATAGGTCTGATAAGGGATGAGTAGAGTGGTACTATGATTTCCTTAGACCTGGATGTCATACCCTTATGTATAAGCTGGGCGACATAGAATGATTTTCTTACTGTCTTAACTACATGTTGGTCGAAGGCCAGATTGCTGTCTATGTATGTTCCCAGATCTGTTACTATTGGGTTGACTCTTAGGGGTGTCTTATTAATGAAGTAATGAACTTGGGTTGACAGTTTCCCAAAGGGCAATACAATGGATTTGTTGGCATTGAGTTTTGGGCCATGGCTTTGGCACCAGTTATTTCTCTGTGTTAAACCCTTTTGCAAGACGTCAGTGTCTTGGGGGGATCTATAATAGCTTCCAATTTACAGTCATCTGTGAAACTGGTGAGGCAGAGGCCTTGAATATTACCCTTGACTTCTGATAATTAGATGCCAAACAGGAGCAGGCCCAGCATGGAGCCCTGGGGGTACTCTGCTGGTGACCATTCTCTTGGTGAAGGTGGTCTCGCCAATCCTGACTTCTTGGGAACTGTCTGTGAGCCATTCAGCAAACCAGTGAGTTATGTAGGGATTTATGCTGAGCTCAGAGAGCTTGTCAACAATGCCTGAGTGGGGTATTGTATCAAATGCCTTGACTAAGTCAAGATAAGCAGTGTGCACTGTTTTACCCACATCCATTGCCTTGATTACCCTCTCAAAGAAGTCTATCAGGTTAAGTAGGCATGACCTTGCCTTAGCAAAGCTAAACTGGGATGGGTCCAGTGTCTGTAGGCTGCCAATGTCCTTGTTTCCTTGTTTATCTTTTCCATGATAATGCATTCCATGGCTTAGCATATTAGGCTTGTTAGACTGAGGGGGTCTGTAGTTTCGTGGGTCAGTTGATGGTATACACTTGTAGAGGGGAATGACTGTTGCAGTCCGCCATTCATGTGGAATGTAGCTTGTTTCAGGGCTATATTTGAAGAGTGTCTCAAGTGGTCCTGATATGTTGTGTTTTAGACTGTTCGGGAGGATGTTTAAAATCCATTTTTAAAATACTGACTGACCAAAGCTTTACAAATACAGAGAGACATTTCCATACCAAAGTGTATATCCAAATCAGTATAAATAACATTCACAGCTTACTTTGGAGATATTTCAGATTTTATAATAATATAATCAGGATTTCTGAATGATATTGTCTTGGATGTTTCTAGTAGAATTGTATCTGGACTGATCAGAGTGACTTATAACAAAGGTCATGTGAGGTGATGATGGTGTGGAACTATTGTGTGCTGAAGTAACTTGGAACATAAACTCCTTAAAAAGAGTTATTGCTACATTTTTCTACTTTTACTCAAACATTTTGCTTTTTTACTTTTTTTTTTTTTTTTTCAAAATGAAAACATATGCTCTTTCTGTTCCTGACCCATGGTTATACCCTCTGTAATTAACACAAATTTTGAAACCATCATCTTTAACCCCAAGAATAAAATCAAACTCAGTCATAAATAACATGAGTAAAATCAAACTCCATCATAAATAAGTGATCCTTCCTAAACTTTATAGACGGAAGCTACGTTTCAGTAAATAACATACATAAGAAAACAGAAAAACACTATTCTCAATGAATGAGATAAGTCTGATCAGAATACCATCAGTGAGCTTTACAATATAAATACATCTTGCATTCATGGACATATACTTGTAAAGCACTGCAAAATGTAACAACAACTCTCTTTGGTGTAATCACAAAATTAATAAGATATCTAATATAACAAGAGATACAACTTAGCTTTCAAAAATGATCATAGTCATAAGAACAGGCCCCAATTAAATAAAGTACACATTACTTAACTTTTACTAGTAATTCTTCCAGATCTAGCCAGAACCCCAGCTTGGTCTCAAAGGTTAATAGAAACATTTGTGAATGTAACATACTGTCAATAAATAATGAAATGATTCCTGGTCACAGGATACAATAAATGTGTTTGCAGATTTTTTTCTGCATACTTCACAGTAAGGAAAGAAATATGTCAGAGTACTCAAGAGACAGGTGGAAGACATCCCTTATAACTATAAGCAGGATAACTGCTGCCACAGGTAAAATTAAAATGTGAAGTTTCAGGAGGCCAGACAACATGCCTTGTGATTTCCTATACTGAATCAGATAAAATCTAAATAACCCTTTTGAACCATGTTAGATAAAATGATATCATGCAGACATGTCCCACATCTATGACAACAAGTTGTAGTGGTAAATAATTTACAAATGAAGCAGTTAGTTACAGTTTAAAACAAAAGAAGTGCTTAATTTTGTAATAAATTTAGCACTTCTTGTGCATAAACTGTAGGAAGCAGTTTGCTACAGTATAAAACAAAAAAAGAGAGCTTTTTTGGCTCTAAAAATAGCCCCAGGAACCAGAATAGCTAGCAGCTACTTTTCTGATCAGTCTCTCCCAACAAGAACTAGCAGTGGTGTCAACACATCATTCTGTGCTAGGGTCACTTCTGTTTGGACTATTTTAATCAGTTATAGAAGTGGAAAATGGATTAGGATATCCCCCTGTGCTGACAGCTGCAAACTAGGTAACCTAATTACTTTAGTACAAGATGTTCAACAAAAATACATACCTGGTGTGTTAGTAACAGCTTCCCTTTTAATGCCAGCAAATACATCATCGGGCAACTTGCAAAAAAGGACAAGATTATGATTAAAAAACAAATGGTTAGATCTAAAAATGCTGTAGTTATTAAAGCTGCAGTTATAATACTAGACAACAAGTTAAATGTTGACTATTGTGTATCTACCAAAGTCAGAAAACTATTTTCTGTAGCCCATCCGATCCTGGTGTCTCCATGGAGATCACTGTTTCATTCTATTCCTCACTGAACTGACCATTGTTGAACACAATGCTGCATTTTTTTAGCTTTCACACAAACCATGTGAAAGAACATGAAAAGGTATGATTTCTTGCTAGAAAATTCATAGTATCAGAAAATTATTCAAAAGGCCTTCAGGAAAGGTCATTATATATTGTTTCTTATGGGTTTCTAAGAGAAGACATCTGTCTGGTTTATAGGCTATGCCTGAAATACATCATTAGGAGAGCTAACACCAGACTGATAAACTGAAAACTTCAAATATATTTCAATAATAGGAAGAAATGTGACAGAAACATTACATGTTGCCTTCACAGACTATATAATCACCTTTTCCTTGTAGTCACAAAAAGTTAGTCATTAACATCCTTTAAGAATAATCTCGCTATATCAAAAATATCAACCTGGGCCAGAAGCTACTTGAAGGTCGGTAGGCCATAAGATTGACAACTCTGACTATGAATCTATCCATTATATGAATACATGTGCAGGTATAAATTGTGGCAGGGATACAGAAAAGCTTAATACACTGGAGAAGTCTTACCTTTGAAGTTTTTTCATCATACCAAGCCTTTCCAATTTAGTGACTGCTCTGTCACCAAGGTTTTCCCCTTGCAGAAGCCTCAGCACATACAGCAGTCTCTTGGGCAGAGGTGCATCTTAATGTAGAAGCTCAGGGGAGTGACTAATGCTAATTAGTGATGTGCTCTCCTCTGGAAATGTCCACAGCTCCTGATTTGCTTGGCTGACTGATTCAGAGAATCACTCAGCCAAGTAATAATTTACAACGGGAGGAAAAAAATGACAGCCTTAAAAACATGGTGGTCATCCATTCATTCTTACGAGAGTACTCAGTGCAGGTAAGTTCAGCAAAAATATGGGGGTGAGGGTGTGTTAGTGTATGCGTATGTGTGAATATGTGTGTGTGCATGTGTTAAGGTTCTAAATAACTTTCACATGAGACAGTTCAGCAGAAAATAACAGTCTCCTTTATTACTCTTAAAGACATGTAGATGGGAGAATAGGAAATCAAGATCCCATCTCCCCAAGCTACAGAAATCATGAATGTTTGGTTGGGAGGTTGACGTAATGGTTAAGGTGCTTACCTTAGAAACACAAGATGCAGAGTTTGATTCTGACATGGGGTAATTGGCTAGACTTAAAATGGCCCATAAGGGCAGTTAGCCTAGTGCTAAGCTATGAAAAAGCAACATTATTGTTACAATCATAAAACGGCCACTGACCAATTAGAAATGAACACTACAGTATTAATTTTGCTAATTAAGATCTCATGACTACTCCATATTAGGCAAGAGTTTCAAATTCCATAACAAAACTTTCTGCTCAGAGCAAATCTTATACTTTCACTTTTCTAACCCTGTCCGTACTTGGTAATATTAGACAGGAAGCAAATCAACAGATACACACTGAAAGACACTCAGGATTTCATTCTGCTATGAAAGCATTTTAGAGGAAATGAAATGCATGCAATAATATTTTCCATTCTCTGTATTTCTCACCCTACACAACATGTGTGTACATGTCTGTAGGCACATGAATGAAGCTGCATGAATGTGCATGCCTGTGTGTGTGTGTATGTGTGTGTGTGTGTGTGTGTGTGTGTGTGTGTGTGTGTGTGAGTGCAGAGGGGTGCCTTTGTTAATGTTATGAACAGACCATACAGAGAACACTAGCGCAGCTACATCTGACAGCACTAGTGTGTGAGTTTGGGACATGCTAATGAGCTGATGATGAGGTCTTTCTCATTGCAGCCATACTTGTCTGTGAGTCACAGCTTCTTCCTGTTGCAATAAACTGTCTAACCATGTGGGACAATTAGTGTGAGAGGTGTGCATTTTTCTGAATCCAAGGGTGTACTTACTTTCTCCAGCTTTAGCTGTTGCTGAATCTAAATGAACCAATTGAAGTAATTTTCACAGTTTCATAATCCTTTGCATTTTGAAATAAGGTGCATACAATTTATTCACAATTTACTGAAAATCTTAAAGTGTTATCCTTATGCTTATGGTCATCTCTGTCACTATGTCATGTCAGCCTCCTTTTTAGTTCATAGATCTATTACTCTTGACATTCTTGTCTTTTATCTTGTAGTTCTTTTAACCCCCCCCCCCCCACATCTCGGAGGCCCTTATACCTTTTTTAACACATTTATTAAAATATCACATAAGACATAGGTACAAGTAGATTAAAAGAAAATAAAACAAACCATAATAATGTTTTTTTTCATGTGTTATACATTATGTTTTCTTTATTTATAGTAACTACCATTTACTCCATTACAAAAATTGCTCAGTTATTTTTATCCTCTTTAACAGCATTCAATACTTCAAATACAATTAGTCTACACATTCATTTCCATTTTCTGGTAATTGTTTTTTAGACAGCCAGCAGAACTAAACTTAACAAGGCCTTTCTATGTCCAGGTAATTCAGATTCTGTGTCCCATCTCAAAAGAATGATTTCCTTGGTTAGGGACATTTGCTCACCCAATATTTCTGACAGTACTTTGCTGGGTAGTTTTAAAATCTCCCAACTCATTATATTCCTTAAAAACGTTCCCATTTACCTCTCTATCCCATCATACCTCCAGCATTTGCTATCTGCCTGAGAATCCCCCGCACATTCTGATTCCCATTTTTGCACGTTGGCACCTCCCTTTTCATTGAGTGTTCCCATTACTTCTCCTGTAGATGAACACACATTCTCCTGAAAAAAAAAACTCCCTGACTGTAGACGATCAAGGACACTAAAAATGTACAATCTGCATACACAGGTAGAAAAATGGCAGGCTGGATAGTTTTTGCAGGGACAACTCCTTGACCCCCCCCCCTTTTGGGAGTCTTCTCCACATCTCCTTCTATATACTAACTGCATGGTTACTGAACCAAGGGTAAAGCAGAAACTCCCCAGAAAAGTGCAGAGCAGTCGCACACAAAAACTAATTTATTGTCTATGCGAGCCTTCGATATAATTTATGATGCAAAGCAAATTCTATGGTTTGTGACTGGGCAAGTAGAACACAATGATTTGGTCACTAAGCAAATGTAGGGTTAAGTGGATCAGATCTCACAGTCACAAACCACATCAAGAGTAAATATCCAAATGACACTAATTGTAAACTCCAGTATACCTGTTCCACTTCTCTCTCTCTCAGACACACACACACACACACACACACACACACACACACACACACACACACACACACACACACACACACACATGCATGCACTCATGCACGCATGCATGCACGTGCGCGCGCGCACACACACACACACACACACATGCATGCACTCATGCACGCACGCATGCACGTGCGCGCGCGCACACACACACACATGCATGCACACACACACATGCATGCACTCATGCACGCAAGCATGCACGTGCGCGCACACACACACACACACACACACACACACACACACACACACACACACACACACATGCATGCACTCATGCACGCATGCATGCACGTGCACGCACACACACACACACACACACACACACACACACACACACACACACACACACACACACACACACACACACACACACACACACACACACACACACCACACACTAACACACATACAAGCTCACACAGTTTATTTCTTCCTGACTTCTTTATTTGAAACTATATTATTCTCTTTGCTAAGTAAGACAAAAAATATTGGCTTGCCACCCTTCTCCCTCTACTGGCAATACACCGGAAACATTATGCCCTTGTTCAGTATGCTTTTACCTTGTGCATACCTCAGAATAACTGCTGCAAAAGCTATTTTATCTCCTTTCTCCATACAGCTAAATATAGTATTGATGATGTGTTATGGTCATATGTCCTCGATCAGGTACACAGAGTTCATGTTAACATTTATGACTGTATGCCATAGTAGTGACCTTACTAAGCTTTCTACATCTGGACTCATCCCTTCTGCTGATAAATAGTTTCATACTAGCCTCTCAACCTCTTAGCACAAAAATTCTGGACAAAGCCAAAAATAATGGTGGGGGAAAGGCCCAAAAATCAGAGACAGATTTTAACTGTTGCTCTTACAACATTAGAGCATTGCACAAAGGTTTCGCATTAGCATGCATTTTCTGAAGGATATAAAATGTGAAACTCAAATGTCTGTCATAATTTAGTGTATTTGATCTTCAGTAACAGACTGGAGGAAAAGGTAAAAAATACAAGGCAAAAATCTGGACAGTTTGGAAGAATTTTTACACCAGAACTGGTTCTTCCCCTTTCCTTTCCTGTCTTTGGCTGACTGATAACTCAGTATGAAGTGATCTAACTTAAAATTTTGTAGCCACTTCTGCTGTCCCCATTGATATCCTTTGCCTCATTTTACTCTCCATTTAATTACATGATTTGCAATCATATGCTACATAGCAATCCATCTCACATCTGTACAAAAGTCATAAGATATCGCTTACAGCCATGTCATTCTTATCTGTTTCTACCACTTTCTCCAAGAAGTAATAGAACCTGGCAGTAGTGTTGCATATACTTTTTATACCTGGTATTACAAGACTATAGTTTTTTATTTATTTATCCTTTGTTGACCAGGTTAGGCCCACTAAGTTAAGAGCTTTTTTCAAGTGATATCCGAAGTGATATTTATACTTCTAGAAGAAATTTGACCAGGATACCAGGGAACTTTCCCTGCTCTTTTTTGATAAGTGCAGTGGGATATTTTACATCCAGCAGAGCTACCACCAGCTGAAACATCATGAACCTGAGTACTAAACAGAAATGTATGCGAACAGGTTCAACAGCATTCATTGCACATTTATGCATTTTCTTTCTTTAGATGTCTTGTTGCGTATAAGACATTCATTTTGAGTTATCAGTTTATGTAGATACCAACATAGCAAAACCTTTGCATTACTCTCACCACATTTTTTTCAACTGTAATTCGCCCACACACCAAAATGCATTGTTCTAAAGTCATTATGACTCTTGACTATAGAGAAAGATCTAGACCTTTTCTTCTAAGCCCGCCATATCCAATCATTGTCAGTTTACTCTTTCTCTGCTCCTAGCATTCCTGTATCTACCTTTCTTTTCTTCTTTGCCAGGTCTTATTGCTTTGTCAGTGGCTTTCTTCTCTTATACGTGACAAATACCTGACTTCCAAACCTCCTTGTTCTTCCACCCAAGGGTACCTCAAAAATTACTCCTTTTTCTCATGGCAGCAGTATGTAGACTGCATTCTTCAGGCACCTATACACAGTTTAAGCCAAAATGCAATGCGTGTATATTGTCAGTTTACTTATATCTATGTACAAGTGTTGTGCATTACAGATTATCAGCTTTGTTCTTCCTTGTCTGTGAATGCTAGATTCATAGCTTGGATCTTTGGCTGTTAAGTCTGTCACTGCTGTTTTCACAGTGTGGTTTGTACTTACATCTAAGTAAGTTAGATGCCTTTGAGTTGAAATTGACTCATGACAACTCTATGGGTAGGCCCTATAGAGTTATTGTGGCATATTACAGAAGTAGATTCCCAGACCTTTCTTCTACACAGTCACTGCTGCTGCCCTGTTGTGCTCCATCCAGGTTTTGAACACAAGTCTACCAGTTGGTAACCCTGCACCTTAATCTCTAAACTATCAGTCTGGGAATGTATTTACATCTACTCTGAGTAATATTTTAAATTTAAACTACATAAACTACACTTTTATTTTATTATATTGTGTTTCAGCTGCAATTAATATGAGGCTCTTCCTCCTTATTTTCCAGTACAGTCAGACACAGATACACACACACACACACACACACACACACACACACACACACACACACACACACACACACACACACACACACACCTTAAACATTTCACATTGAATTGGTAAGTGAAGTATGTTGATTAATGTAACACACACACAAACACACACCACACACAAGAAATCACTGAAAGACCCTTGCATTTGCATTTATTAAAATTGTATCAGTGCTTTATAGCGGACAGGGTCAGAGATAATTTGGACAATTACAGTGATGTTACATGGCACCTTGTTCTTTTGTTGGTTTTACATAGTGATTTTTTTGGGGGGTTAATAGTTACTACATCAGGCTGCTCCAGTTCTGCTGTCTCTTTCAGGCTTATTGTGAATCATTTTGTTTTAGCTGTGGCAGCACTCTAGAACTCTGGTATTGTCCTGTTTGGTATACAGGCAGGTCACATGTAAAAGGTTCAGTACAGCTCACATTTCAAAGATAACCCTGTCCTTTGTAACCAGTCTATTGTAAAGAGTAAGGTCAAGAATAAAAGAAACACAAAAAACATTGCATAATGGTTCAGTTCAGGAGAGGGAACTTTACAGTACGGTGTGATGAAATTGCGTCACTGGTAGCATTCATACTATTTGGTTCTGATCTCACTGCTAATTTAGCTTGTTTTGAGTTAGATGCCTATTTAATGCAAAATACTAAAGTAATACTCTAATGAAGAACACATAAACTACAATGCATAAAAATTTAGAGAGAGAAATTGTTCTTCCAAGACATCATTTGCTATCGGTCAGTTACAAATAGATGAGTGATACTTTTATTTTCCTGTGCTAGAGAATCAGAGACTAGTAAGCAGTGTAAATCAGAACAACCAAGATATGAAATTCCATGCAGTTCTGCTCAAGAAATATACGCATACAGAGCTTATTTTCTTAACAGACCAGCCTTAGCTGAAATGGAGTCCCAGGCTAAAGACTTTACCCACCATCCCCCACTTCCGATTACTCTATTCTTGTTTACTCACATTTTATTTTACTCTTCAGCTTTGTTTTTTTCCCCCCTGCATCTTTCAACACATCTGAACTGGCTAAGAGTACTGTAACAACTCCGGTGGAACTAAATGAATTAATTTATGAGTCTGGGAGTCACTAGACCCCCCCCCCCCAAGAAGTCACGGGGTTCTATATGATCAGGAGAGCATTTTAGAGCTTTTTTTTCAAACCTGTTGATCCAATGATTGCCTGAAAAAATTATGACTAAGGAAAAAAATCACTCATTATTTTTTTCAAGGAAGAAGTACGTTGTGTCCAAGGCTTAATGTTTAATGCTGACAAAATAGAAGTTCCTATTAAAGACATAAGTCCTAGCTGGGAACAGTGCCAGCCCCCCCCCCCCCCAATTTTGCTAATCACCTTCTGTGCATCTCTCTGGTGTTAGATTGGGCTGAAATAGTATTCTAAATTGGTGCTGAAATACATACATACACAGCATGCCTCTTTACCCCTAGACCTAAAAGATAGCCACCTTATCTGCATCTTCTCTGATTTATGATTAGGAAGGAAAATGAACTAGAACACAGCAGCATATTTTAACTTTTTGCTGTAAAATGTATATACATAGCATGTCTCCTTACTCCTACCCCAGAAAAGATAGCTTTTAAGCCAAAAAAGTCATTAGAAGACACAAAAGTCATTCCATGATACAGCTGCAAAACTCTCTTAAATACAGCCCTAGGAAACTTTAGAAGGAAGTCGGTAACTTCAAAAAACGTTAACTGCCCTGCTTTTCTACTAGTAGTTCCTTTAGCTGGTCTGCGGATGATTTCCACATTTTAGTCACCTCCCCAAATGTGGTGCAAATACTCCTAGAAATGCTCCCTAATCCCACCCACAATATCTTCCCCTCTTTTATTTCCGTCAGATCTCATCCAAAGACATTATCCCTTTACTGGAACAAATACAGCTGGAAGACCCCCCCCCCCCCGGTATAGACAACCTACATCTATGGCTTATACACAACTGTTGTGACTTCATTATTGCACCCCTACAATAATCTTTAATCTTTGTCTTACTACCATTACATGCCTAATATATGGAAATCTGCCATAGTAAAACCACTCACTGTCCAAACAAAACAATCCACACTCCCATCACACTGTCACCCCAATTCCATTCTCACAACTCTTCAAAATCTTGGAGAGAATTATCTACCTTCAACTCAGAATACTATATTGCTAAATACAACCAGCTCTCACAAAAGGAACATGGCTTCCGGAAGGTGCACGGCCACAGCCATCTGTTCTCTTACTCATGAAATTATGTCAATGGACAAAAGTTGTCTGGTACAATTTTAATAGACTTCACCAGAGCCTTTGAATTAGTTAATCAGTTTCTCTGTTACATTCCACCTTTCAGAACTAGGCATTAGCCCTAATGCGATCTCTTGGTTCCAAAGTTTTCTGACTAACTGCCATTTCTCCGTGAACTATAACCCCTGTATCTCTCTCTTCTCCACTACTCAAAGGTATACTCCGAGGATCTATTATTGCCCCCTTCTGTTCTTTAAATACATCAATGAACTTCCATTTTAGGCTAGGAGCCTAAACAAAAAACTCCACTCCCTGAAAGTTCTCTTTACCCTACAGAATGCTGATGTCTCTGCAGTCTCTGAGACATGGTTTAAAGCCTCGGACAGCACACCAACAGTGCAAGGTTATAATGCTTTCCACACATTTAGACCAGCTACTTCACAGGCAGTGACTAAAGGTGGCGGTGTCTCTATTTACATCAAAAATAAATATACTTCAAGGCTGGTCAAACAGGACAATGCACTTGAGCTGCTCCATGTTCAAATCACCATAGGTAAAATCCAATACCACTTCCTTGCAAGCTATAGGTCCCCCTCTATGACTCAGGAAACCATAATATGTATTTAAACTTATTAGAAATACTAACCATCCAACCCAATACCATATTCGTGTTTGACTTTAATTACCCCACTATTAACTGGGAATCCTATACGACATCAAATGTATGTGCACAGAGATTCCTGGATTTTGTAAACACAAACTCCCTGGACTAGATAGTCAATACACCAACCAGGGCTGCAACCATACTGGATCTGGTCCTCACCAATATGGGAGAGTGCTACACACCCCCTGCTGTAATGCCTTCCCTGGTAAGGTCAGACCACAAAATGGTCTCATTTGAAGTAAAAATTAAATCTGGACCTTCAGCTAAGCCAGGAATATTCAGGAATTATTCTACGGCTAACTTCCTGCTATTAAGTGAGAACCTGTCAACATTTCAAGCCCCTATAAACCCTGAGAACACTTCTGCATATCCAGAACTGTTCACAGAAACCCTGTACAAGCATGTTAAAAGCGGCATAGAGGCAGCTGTACCCACTAGGAAGAAGTACAGAACTAACTCAAAAAACAAGCCACCCTAGTGGAATCACAAAATCAATCAGATGTATAATAGGAGGAAGAAAATCATGGCAAAAATTAGGAGGTGCAGCACCAGCAGGATAAAAGCACTCTCATCAAAGTAAACAAACAACTCAGAGGACAAATAAAGTTGACAAAGCTAAATTTGAGGTAAGTTTGACCTCCCAGGCCAAGGACAACCACAAAGCATTCTTTAGCTATGTCCGCAACCTGAAAGGCAATACACAATTGTGTGCAGAGCTCATTGTAAATGTAGCCACCCATACTAAGTCAGAAGATATAGCAAACCTCCTGGCTGATAAATTCATCTCCAACTTTACACCTCTCTCCCCCTCAACCTTCCCTCAGGAAATATCATCAAATATAACTCCCCCTACTATCACTAGGGAACAGGTCCTTAATGCTCTCTCTAAGACCAAGAACACTGCATCAATGGGCCCAGACAATATCCCAGTATGCCTTCTAAATAGCATGAAACATGACCTGTCAGGGCCTCTGGAATTACTATTTAACTATAGCCTCCAAACAGGCTTCGTGCCTCATGATTGGAGAAAGCCAACAGTCATCCCTATGCACAAAGGTAGGCCATCTACAGACCCTGGAAACTACAGACCCATAAGTTTTACTAGTCTTGTATGTAAAGCCATGGAAAGAATTATCATGGAGATGATCAATACATATATAGTAAACCTCCAGACACTGGGCCAAACCCAGTTTGGTTTTGTCAAGGGTAGATCATGCCTACTCAACCTGGAGGACTTCTTTGAGAAGGTCACCAAAGCAATGGATGAGGGCAAAATAATTTATACTGCCTACCTTGATCTGGCCAAGGCATTTGATACATTACCCTACTTTGGCATTGATGACAAACTCAAGAGGTTAGGTACAAACCCGTATGTCACCTGGGGGATAGCCAACTGGCTCACAAACAGGACCCAGGAAGTTAGAATTGGGGAGTCCACCTCTACAAAGATGCCAGTCACAAGTGGAGTCCCTCAGGGATCAGTCCTTGGACTGCTCCTTTTTGCCATTTACTTCTCAGAAGTCAAGGCCAATGTCAGTGGTCTCCGGCTGACTACATTTGCAGATGATTGCAAATTAGGAGCTGTCATTGAATATCATACTGACACAAATGTTCTCCAGGAGGGGTTGACACAGACAAACAACTGGTGTCAGAGCCATGGACCAAAGCTAAATGCTAAGAAATGCATAATAGTAACTTTTGGGAAGTCATCCATCCCTGGTAACTATCATATTGACAACACACCCCTTAGAGTTGACCCAGTAGTCAGGGACATAGGGTCACACATAGATAATAATCTAGCCTTTGATCATCATGTGTCTACATCAATGAGGAAATCATTCTATGTTGTGCAACTTATAAACAAAGGTATGCCATCTAAGTCTAAGGAAGTCATTGTTCTACTGTATTCGGCATTCATCAGACCTATCATTGAGTACAATGTCCCCTTTGATATGTACCTAACCAGGCATATCCAACAACTGGAACATCCACAGAGGTAAAATATGATAGTTACCAGGGATGTATGACTTCCCAAAGGACACTATTATGCATTTCTTAGCATTTAGCTATACTGTAGAGAAGGACAAGGCTCTCTATTCAACCTTACCAGCCAATCAATAAAACAGCTCACTGTACCTATCCAAGCATGTCCAAAGGGCAGTTTCAGGTGTACTCTCTGGTCCAACTGGTGAATCTGGGCATTTTGAGGCAAAGTTACAACTGCCTCATGTACACAGATAACCCTCTCCTCCTACCACCAAACACTAATACATGCGAGAGATGTAATTATACAGCCAAACTGGAGGCTAAGATCTCTCAACCCAAGACTGGACCAGACAGTCAAGAGTAGAAGGGAATTACTTGCATCATACTACCAGTCTCACATAGACCTATGAAACCAGCACCGGCAAAAAACACACATAAATACACAAAAACATACTTGGAGGCTCTAAATAAAAACCTGCAAAAGCAACAGAGACCTCGAAAGCAGACATCCAAGCAACCTCCACCCCCCCAACACAAACCATGAAACACATACTTCATAAAACCAGTGTGCCACACAATCATAGCCCTTAAGGCAAAATAACATACCCAACACACTAGTAATAGGTGACTCTATAGTCAGGCACACTGATGTCCCACTCACTAGGCTGAACAAGGAGAAGGTTACTGTTAGCTGCCTGTTGGGTGCCAGGATCCGCCACATAACACAAGCACTCAGGTCACTCCAGAACAAGTGCAAATACGACTCTGTCATTGTGCATGTTGGTGTGAATTACCTGAACCATACCTCCCTGGACTACATGAAAAGAGACATGGAAGAGCTCTCTGATCACATAGCCCAGGCCGGTATGACCCTGAGTAGCATCCTGCCCTCACCAAGAACGATACCAGGGTATAAAGAAAAAAATAGCAATTTCAACAATTGGCTAAGCTTCTGGTGTCATTCAAAGGGGATCCAGTGTCTGTCAGCCTGGGATGACATGCTCGACAAACCATGCTGCTTTGCTAGAGATGGCTTGCACCTGTCACCCTTAGGCTTTCAAATACTGGCCATGGCTCTTGCCACCCCCATAGTGCCTCTTTTAGGTAAGGCTCAAAAGAGAAACCCAGCACCATAAATAGCACAAGTAACAAAAAACTGAGGGTAATGCTACTCAATGCCAGAAGTCTAAATCTCAAAATGCATGCACTCGAGGCACTCCTAAGTATGGAGAAAATCGATATATGTGCAGTAACAGAAACCTGGTTTAAGGCTCCAGAGAGCACCCCAGTACTACCAGGTTACAAATCATACCATATATTTCGGCCACAAAACCCGGACCAAAATACAAAAGGTGGAGGCGTATCCATATTCATCAAGGATATCCACACCTCCAGGTTAGTGGCACAGCACGATGCTTCAGAGATCATCCACGTGCAACTAACAATGGGCAGAACTGCAATTCAAATTGTAGTTTGCTACAGATCACCCACCATGTCCCAGGACCCCCATTCTGCATTTCTGGAAACAATGGGAAACATAAAGGTCCTACCAAACACCCTGATATTGGGTGATTTCAATTACCCAAACATTAACTGGGAGAACTACTCAAGTACTAACTCCCTTGCCCAACATTTCCTAGAATTTATAAACTCAGATGCTCTGAATCAACTGGTCAACACCCCCACCAGAAGTGACAACATATTGGACCTGGTCATCACCAACATAGGCGACCAATGTTCCACACCAGAGGTCAACCCCTCGCTGGTTAGATCTGACCATAAACTAATCAGTCTGGATATCCACATTCCTCCCCCACCCCCGGTCAAAGAAAACACTGTGAAAAACTTTTCAAAAGCAAACTTCACATTACTTAAGACTGAGGTGGAAAGTTTCAAATCCCCCATGCTAAAGGATAATGCTGCCCAAGCTGCAAAATCCTTTACTAATGCACTCTATGGGCACCTACAAGAATGCATGGATCATGCTATCCCAAGCAAAACCAAGACTCACTCCTCCAAGAAAAGGAAACCAGTCTGGTGGACCCCTGCCATAAACAAGCTATAAAATAGGAGGAGGAAATTAGTACAGAAAAGAGTAAAATCCCAAGAGGGGAAGACATCCCTGATCATTATCAGCAAGAAACTACAATTACTCATAAAAATCATCCAAGGCTAGCTTCGAAAGAAAAATTGACAAGGACTCAAAGATAACCACAAGCCATTATTTAGCTACGTCAAGAATCTAAGTGGCAATTCCCAGATCTGCTCAGAGTTAGTGCAGAATGGCACAAAATACACTGAATTGACTGATATCACCAACATCCTGGGAGACAGGTTCAGTGCAAACTTCACCCTCCTCTCACCCCTAAAAGGGCCCATAACCATACCAGAAGAATGTAGTGCCCCTGAAATCGCAGACACTCAGGTTAAAATAGTCCTCTCCAAAGCCAAAAATACAGCATCAATGGGACCGGACGGTGTCCCAGGCTGCATCCTACATGAGCTCAAAGATGAACTAACCCCTCACCTAAACACACTGTTCAAACACAGCCTCTCCACAGGCTATGTGCCCATAGTGTGGCACACAGTAATGGTTATTCCGCTCCACAAAGGTGGAGCCACAACAGACCCTGGGAACTATCGCCCTAAAAGCCTGACTAGCTTGGTCTGCAAGGCTATGGAGTGCATCATCATGGATCTCATTAAAAGAGACATTGGGAACCTCCAAACACTGGACCCTACCCAGTTCGGCTTTGTTAAGGGCAGATCATGCCTCCTAAACCTGGTGGACTTCTTTGAGACAGTTACCAAGGCTATAGATTAGGGAAAGGTGGTCCACACAGCCTACCCAGACCTCGCAAAGGCCTTTGACACCATTCCCCATTCTGGTATTATAGATAAGCTCACCAGCCTGAACATAAACCCCTACATCACGAGATGGGTTGCCAACTGGCTCATGGACAGAACCCACATGATAAGAGTTGTGGGAGCTAGGTCTGACTCTAAACCGGTTACAAGTGGTGTTCCCCAGAGCTCAGTCCTAGGACCCCTCCTATTCGGCATATACTTCTTAGAGGTACAGGGAAGCACAGGAGGACTATGGCTGACCAAGTTCACAGACGACTGCAAACTAGAGCCTATAATTGATTCTCCAGCTGACACAGACAGCCTCCAAAAGGGCCTCACTTAGACAGATACCTAGTGTCAAAACCATGGCCTCAAGCTAAATGCCAAAAAGTGCATAGTCATCCCCTTTGGAAAAAACAAAGTACCCACAAATTACCACATAGGTGGTAGCCCCCTAAATACAGAAGACGAAATAAGGGATCTGGGGACCCAAGTAGATAGTAATCTCTCCTTTGATAATCACATTGCCAAAGTAGTTAGAAAATCCTTCTATGTGGCCCACCTAATCACAAAAGGGTTTGCATTTGCATTCAGATCAAAAAAGGTCATTGTGCCCCTCTAGCCATCACTCATCAGACCCATCATAGAGTACAATGCCCCATTCGGGATGTACCTTACAAGACACCTGCAACAGCTGGAAAGACCACAGAAGTACCTCACCAAGAGGATCACTGGCCTCAAACAGATGTCCTATGCAGCTCTACTGAAGAAACTCCAGCTGTACTCGGTTGCATACCACCTACTCAGAGGTGATCTCTGTCTGACATACAAGGCCATGTCCAACCCAGAATTGATGGACATGCTCCACCTAAAGAAAGGATATCCCCTCAAGCCACACACTATAGGGATCTAAACCTCACCACAACAATAAATAGGATGTGCTGGAGAGATAGATTCCTGTCCCAGAGACTTCCCATGCTCTGGAACAAGATTCCAATCTACATTAGGCAGAGCTCCTCACTAACACTCTTCAAGACAAACCTTGACGAGTGGATGGGAAACAGGAAGTTTACCCTGGGGATCACTTCAGTGGCTCTGCTGGACAGAGGCACAGGGAACTAATCTAAGGGGGCGGCAAAAGCCAACACATTCTGGCTAGGCTTATAAATGCCTTTGGGCATATAGCCTAGTACCTACCTATGAACCTATGAACCTATAAAAGAATACAGGCCGTAAGTAATATGCCCTATACTGACCACATGAAGATCTATGCCTGGCATACAGGGCATTGTCAGACCCCACTTTGTTGGAACTCCTGCATATCCACAAAACAAACAGTACCAGAATTACCCATTCTAAAGACTTAAACCTTGCCTGTGATATAAATAGGACCTGCTGGAGAGATAGGTATGTATTCCAGAGACTACCCCGTCTATGGAGCAAGCTCTCTATCCATGTGAAGCAGAGTTCCTCCCTAACCTAATTCAAGTGCAACTTGGACAACTGTATGGGAAACTGGAAATTCATCCCTGGTTTGGTATCTGTGTCTCTAATGCAAACAAGTAACCTGCAAATGGTTCATCTCCCAGGCCCATGCTTACACTTATCAAAGGTGTCATGACTTGTCAGAGATTTGGGATGCATGGCTAGGCTTAAAAAGACCCTTGTGGTCATTAGCCTAGTAAACACCTATGAATCTATTACCTTCTTCAGCTCCTAAAAGCAGATGACATGGTCCACTACTCCGCCAACCACTCCCTAACTATCTTACAGAAAAATCTACATTCTGATTTCAATTGCCCTGGTGAGTGGATTACTACTAAAAACCTCAAACTAAATACATGCAAAACTAAATTTTTCCTTTTTAGGTACTAAACAAAAATTTAACAAATCCAAGAACCCTTTAACAATCTATGATCAAAATAGCCAGCACTTATAGCAAGTCTCCACTTGCATGTATCTTGGTCTCTGCTTAGACCTCTTTGTCGACTTCCACTGGCATCTTGATAATACACATAAAAAATGAATCCTCTTGCATTTTTGAGCATAAAACATATTCACTTTTCTCTCATAGTCCGGCAGATCAGCAACAGGTAAAGGGATCTTACTCTCTCAACTTGAATTCAGCCTCCTTCTTATATCAGCAGTGACTATGAAACAATCCACCAGTACTCAAACATTCGAAAACAAAATATATAGATTTATTACACACTCCTCAAGAAATGTATACCACTGTATAATATTAAAAAAGGCATACTGGCTTCTAGTTAACCAAAAAGCAGACCTGCTCCTCCTAGGTAGGATCACAACTGTTCAGACTCCCATATGAACATACTCTACCTCCTTTAACCTCAAAACTTTTAAGACGTAACCCCACATACAACCTAAGAATTTTGAACCATGCGGGCCTTAAAACACAAATTCCACATTCCAAGCTACATCTCTCTGAGCATTCTCAATTCCCAGACCCAAACTGTGGGAGTCCCTCTCACCTGAAATTAAAGACTCGTCTTCTTATTTCAAGTTCTGATCGCCACTAAAATCCCATTTAGTTAATCAAGCAGAATGAACCTGTTACCCCACACATTACCTCACGTAAGTATACTTTAAATCTTCTGCACTGCAACTCAGTCACCAAGATCCCTTGTTCCTTTATATTTCTCTAATTTATTCTACTCTAATTTCTCAAATGTTATTGCACTTTCATACATATTGCAAATGAATACATTGGATTTACTATGCATCCAAACCATTACTTTTACCATTGTACTGTTTGCTGTCACTTAAATGTTATTGTAGTCTTGTCTAGTTTGTATATCTGGTCAATTTTTGACCTTGGCTGAGACTGAAATTGGTCTGAACTGATCATTGCTCTACCCCAATAAACAAATTTTAATAAATAAATAAATAGCCACCAGCTTAAATGCCTAATGTGTGATTGAAATAACAGAGAAAAATAGTGATTACATTTGTGACATCCCTCCTGTGGGCCAGTAATCAAAGAGCCTCAGTGCTCACCACTGACACTGGTGAGGGATATTCACGAATTGGTGAGCAGTGGAGTGGATATTTATTGAAATTCTGTAGCCTGTAGACAGTTGCCACTGAAGGTGTGTATACTCTCAGCAGCCACAAGGTAACCATATAGAATTTCATTTTCACAACCATTGTATTTATTTTTTGCTAGTTTAATTTAGTCACAGAAAGCAGGCAAAGATGTCAGCAGAGGATTATGGCAAGCTGACAATGAGCCAAAGGACTGGTGCATGCCAACCTGACTAAAGAGGAAATGATTTCAGCCTTAGCCGCAGCTGTAACCCAAACCAGCAACCAGGAGGATAACTAGTCTGATGATGGGAATTTGCAGCCCTTAGAAACAGGACAGTTCATCTTTTCCTCAGAGGACTTAAAAACCTGTCTGGAGTTAAAGAGAGTTGAACTGGAGGCCAAATGTTTGGAATTAGAATCAGCG
This sequence comes from Protopterus annectens, assembly GCF_019279795.1. Lineage (NCBI taxonomy): Eukaryota > Metazoa > Chordata > Ceratodontiformes > Protopteridae > Protopterus > Protopterus annectens. The sequence continues at coordinate 1,691,162,685 of NC_056735.1, forward strand.
GAGTGGCTCCGGCATTTGGAGATCAAAGAAAATGAGAGACTGCAGTGTTTGGAGGTTGAAGAAAGTGAGAAGCAGTGTCAACATGAGAGAGAGAGAGATGCTGACTCTTTGTCAGGGTCATGGAGGTAATGGGCAAGGGAATAATTGAACCCCAGAAGCAATAAAGGTCAATAAATTTCTTCCACAGTTTACAGAGAGTGATAATTTTGATAGTTTTATTCATATATTTGAAAGAGTATCCAAACAGTGTAATGTTGAACAAGGGCTCTGGGTATAGTTCCTGACCCCCTTTCTCCATGGTAAAGCTGTACTGTTGTTTCTAAATTGTCTGATACTGATCGTTTAAGCTATGATAAAGTTAAACAATGTTTATTGGAATGTTTTAAGTTAACATCTGAAGCTTACAGAAAAAAACTTTTGTGAGCATGGACGCAAGGCAGATGAAAGTGTATGTGATTATATTGCTGAGTTAAACACTTATTTTCATAGGTGGGTGAGTGGGTGTTAGGTCACCAATTTTGAAAGGCTGGCAGACCTTTTGGTGAGGGAACAAACCCTTAGCACTTTCCCTGAGGACATGATAATCTGGTTGGCAGACTACTAGGAGTGTAACTCTACAGATGAGCTGGGGAGAAAATAGGATCTCTACTTAGCAATCAGGGCATCACTGCACAAAGGGACACCCAGTGCTGCACATGGATATAAGGGAACCCAAGGCAAGCAGCCTAAACTTCCAAAACAGAGTCCACCAGTAACATGGAAAGCCACTAGGTCAGGTGCATGGCCACGATCAAGGTTTACATGTTTTATATGTAACCAGTGGGGCCATGTAGCATACAGCTGTTCATGGAAACAAGGTGGAGAACAAAAGTTGAGGGAGTCAGCAAGTGGAAATAACAGAATGCCAGTGATAAATTTTCTGGAGACAACAGGGTACCAAACTGTCACCAGAGTTTGTATCCTATCTTAGAGGATGGAAGACAAATAATTGCTAACAGAGACACAGCCTCTGACATAACCATAATGAAGACTGCAGTGGTTAAACTGGAGCAGTATTTGCTTGGCCAGTTCACTCCAGTCAGAGCTCTAGGAGGGACCCCATTCCAAATACCTTTGGCCAGGGTTCACCTTGACTGGGAGGGTGGAAAAGGAAGCAAGCGAGTAAGTGTGTTTGAGGATATCCCTGCAGATGTCTTGATAGGGAATGATTTTGATAATGCAGCACCTTGTCTGCATGCAGTGACATGCAGTCAGGCTTGGAGACAAGCATGTGGGTTTGTAGCCTGTGGGACACCCAGACAGACCCCAAACCTGAAGCTGGGGCTGGTGATGTGGCTGTTTCAGGGAGGGAGCTACCCAGCAGCAGTGAGCCTGAAGATGAGCCACAGCTGCTGGTAGATACTGATGTTCCCTTGGACAGGGTGACTGCAAGGGCAGAGGTGAGGGGAAGTACCCAGACTGACAGTGAGGCACTACTGTCAGAAGATACCAGACTTCCTGTGGAAGGGGGAGCTGGGAAGGGTCACAAAGGTAGAGCTGAGACAGGCTTAGGTTTCGGACCCTACATTATGAGGCTTGAGGGAGGCAGCTAAGGAGGCACCTGATTCTCAAGGAAGAGGGAAGTCTGTATACTGCAACAAAGGGTTACTGTATAGAGAGTGGACCCCTGAAGGAGGGCTAGAGGGTGAGGTGGTACAACAGCTGGTAGTGCCTAGGGCCTACTATCTGGCGCTTCTAGCCATAGACCATGACATTTCTTTTGCAGATCATATGGACATAAAGCATACCAAGAGACATATTATGCAGAACTTTTATTGGTCTGGGATTGCAAGGGATGTAGCAGGGTACTGCAGGACCTGTGAGCAGTGCCAAAAAGTAGGCAAGGCAGGAGACAAGGTCAAAGCTCCTTTGATGCTTTTGCCTGTAATTGAGGAGCCATTTCAGAGGGCAGCTATGGATATTGTGTGACCTCTGAGTACCCCAATTTCCACAGGGAAGAAGTATATCCTGGTGGTAGTAGAGTATGGTTCTAGATACCCTGAGGTGGTGGCTCTGTCCTCCATCGAGGCAGAGAAGGTGGCAAATGCTTTGTTAGAGTTTTTCAGCAGGGTAGGTTTCCCAAGGGAAATACTGACTGACAGAGGTGCCAATTTCATGTCAGACCTATTGGCTTGTCTGTGGGAGTGCTGTGCTGTGAAGTACCTAAAGACCAACTCCTACCACTCTCAGACTAATGGTCTTGTTGAGAGGTTAAACTCTACACTAAAGACCATGCTAAGGGCATTTGCAGACCAGTTTAAGAGAGAGTGGGACAAATATTTGTCCCATACTTGCTCCATCTGCTGTTTGCATAGAGAGAGGTACCCTAGGAATCTACAGGTTTTTCACTCTTTGAGTTGTTGTATGGACATAGGGTGAGGGTGCTTTTAGATTTGATTCATGATGAGTAGGATGGTGAGTGTGAATTCCACAAGGAGTCTGTTGTGGCATATATCCTAAACCTCAGAACAAGGCTCAGGGAACTCACGGGCTTGGCCCAGGAGAACCTGGCAGGAACCCAAAAGCAGAAAAAGGTCTGGTATGACAGAATGCTTGAGCCCAAGAGTGTGCTATGGGACAGCAGGTTATTGTCCTCATTCCTGTCAGACAATAAACTGCAGGCAGCTTGTTTGGGACCCTTCAAAGTGGTAAGGAAGGTCAGTGATGTTAACTACATGGTAAACCTGCTAGGCAGGAGGGAGGGGCACAAATTGTACAATGTTAACATGAAACCTTACCGTGATAGGGAGCCCCTGGTGCTGAGCATTTTCAGTGGATGGCAAGAGGAGTCTGAGGGGGATCTGGTGACTGATCTCCTCAGTGAGGCTTGGACTGACACCTCAGTGGAAGGGGTAACAATGTCCCAGCAGCTATTCCCTACCCAGGTTCAAGAAAGGCAAACAGTGTTACAGGGGTTTGGGGGCATTGCCATTGGGAAACCTGGGTGCACCCACCTGGTGCAGTGCCATGTGGATATAGGACCCCAAAGGCCTATCAAGCAGGCCCCTTACAGGGTGCCTGAAGAAGTCAGACAGACTCTGCAGGAAGAGATATAGGAAATGTTGGAACTGGGGGTAATCCAGGAGTCCAGCAGTCCCTGCTCCTTTCCAGTTGTGCTGGTACCAAAGAAAGATGGCAGCACCAGGTTCTGTGTGGACTACAGAAAACTAAATAGTCACACAGAATCAAATGCTTATCCCATGCTTAGAACAGATGAAGCCTTAGAGCAGCTGGGTAGGGCTACGTATCTGACCACTATTGATCTGAACAAGAGCTACTGGCATGTACCCTTAACTCCCAACACTAGAGACAGGTCAGTCTTTGTGACTCCTTTCGGATTATATGAGTTCACAAAGATGCCCTTAGGGATGAAAAATGCCCCAGCAGCCTTCTATTGGCTGGTAGATTGTATCCTAGCAGGAGATTATGCCCTTCCTTAACTGGATGATATTACCCCCAGTTATGTAGTCCACACAGAACCTGGTGTTGCCATCTTTCTTTGGTACCAGCACAACTGGAGAGGAGCAGGGACTGCTGGACTCCTGGATTACCCCCATTTCCAGCATTTCCTATATCGTTTCTGGCATGAGCACCTTAAGCATGTCATAGAAGTCCTGGGCAGACTGCAAAGGGCAGGGTTGACTATTAAGCCCAGTAAGTGTCAGGTGGGTATGGCAGAGGTCTCCTACCTTGGGCATTGAGTGGGAAGTGGTAAGATCAGGCCAGAACCTGCCAAAGCAGAAGCAATTCATGCATGTCCTGCCTCTGTTACCAAAAAGCAGGTGAGGGCATTCTTGGGGACAGTGGGGTATTATAGAAAGTTTGTTCCCAATTATAGTACAATAGCTGCACTGCTCACATACCTGATGAGGAAAAACAGGCAAGAAAAGGTAGTATGGACCACACCCTGTGAGCAGGCATTCCAAAAGCTTAAAGGGGCTTTGGGAGGACCCCCTGTGTTAGCTAGTCCAGATAACAGCAAATAATTTGTTGTGCAGTTGGATGCTTTGAACCATGGGGTGAGGGCTGTACTTAGCCAGGTTTCCTCAGATGGAGAAGAGCATCCAGTTGTATATCTAAGCCATAGACTCCAATCCAGGGAGGAAATTTATCTAGCTGCAGAAAAAGAATGTCTAGTCATAGTATGGGCACTGCAGAAACTTCAACTTTATCTGTATGGAAGGAAATTCACTGTGGTTACAGATCACAATCCTTTAGCATGGCTACACTGAGCCAGCCAGCAAAATGCCAAGTTATTAAGGTGGAGCCTAGGGTTGCAGGCATATGATATGACAGTGCAGCATGGTAGTGGGGTCAGCAATGCCAATGCAGATGAGCTCTCAAGTCAGGATATGGGTTAATGTGCTGCCAGACAGGCTTATGTCCCTCAAGCCACATTTCTCAAGAGACATTTAAAAAAAATAGCTTAAGTCCTTGAAGGGGGGAGATATGTGAGGTATTCAAAAATACAGCTCAAAAAATTCACCATGACACAGGAACCACACTGACTTCAAGGAATACTGGTCACCAAAAATTTATTCTGGTACCTCGGCCTTTCGCCTTCAAGGAATACGTTTTATGACTAAAAGCCACCTCTATTTATACACCAGATACTTAACAAGAATCAATATTATTCATATTAATTAATTACTTAATTATCTAATTGTGGATAGAAGGGAAATAATTGCATTACATTTTTAAAGAGATGTGAGGTATTGCCAGCTATGCCAGGAGAAGTATGGCAGTAGATGTGTAATACATCCCAGTGTAGCTAGCTGGAGTTTTCTAAATAATTATATGTCATTTGTATATCAAACTGATTTGTACAGGTGCTTGTTTTGAAAATGTATTTGTAAAGCTGCTTGTGTTAAAAGTGAAGTCAACAGTGGGTCCTGATGGACAGAAAAGAAATTCAATTGTATGTTAGACTGTATTGTAACTGTTGAAATGAATATACAGTGGATATAAAAAGTTTACACACCCCTGTTAAAATGCCTGGCTTTTGTAATATAAAAAATGAAACCACAATAAATAATTTCAAAACTTTTCCCACCTTTAATGTGACCTATAACCTGTACAATTCAATTGAAAAACAAACAAATCTGTTAGGAGAAAAAAATATAAAAAATAAAAAACGTACAATATGCTGGTTGCATAAGTGTGCACACCCTTAAACTAATACTTTGTTGTGTGTGCACACCCTTAAACTAATACTTTGTTGAAACACCTTTTGATTTAATTACAGCATTCAGTCTTCTTGGGTAGGAGTTTGTCAGGATGGCACAACTTGACTTGGCAATATTTGCCCACTCTTCCTTGCAAAATCGCTCCAAATCTGTCACATTGCAAGGGCATCTCTTATGCACAGCCCTCTTCAAGTCACCCCACAGATTTTAAATTGGATTTAGGTCTGGACTCTGGCTGGGCCATTCCAAAACTTTAATTTTCTTTTGGTGAAGCCATTCTTTTGTTGATTTGGATGTATGCTTGAGGTCATTGTCATGTTGAAAGGTGAAATTCCTCTTCATCTTCAGCTTTCTAGCAGATGCCTGAAGGTTTTGGGGCAAAAGTGACTGGTGTTTGGAACTGTTCATAATTCCCTCCACCTTGACTACAGCCCCAGTTCCAGCTGAAGAAAAGCAACCACAAAGCATGATACTGCCACCACCATGCTTCACCGTGTGGATGGTGATCTTTTGGTGATGCAAAGTGTTGTTTTTGCACCAAACGTACCTATTGGAATTGTGGCCAAAAAGTTTAACCTTGGTCTCATCAGACCATAACACATTTTCCCACATGCTTTTGGGAGACATGATGTATTGTTTTGCAAATTTTAGCCAGGCCTTGATTTTTTTCTGTGTAAGAAAAGACTTCTGTCTTGTAACCCTATCCCATGGTCTAGAAATATGGAGAATACGGAAGATTGTTGTCACATGTAGTACACAACCAATACTTGCCAGAAATTCCTGCAACTCTTTCAGTGTTGCTGTAGGTCTCTTGGCAGTCTCCCTGACCAGTTTTTGTCTTGTCTTTTCATCAATTTTGGAGGGATGTCCAGTTCTTTGCAATGTCACTGTTGTCCCATATTTTCTCCACTTTTTCATGACTGTCCTCACTGTGTTCCATGGTATATCCAATGCTGCGAAATTTTTTTTGTACCCTTCTCCTGATTGATAACCTTTTAAAAATGAGATTCCTTTAATGCTTTGTAAGATCTCTGTGAACCATGGCTTTTGCTGTAGCAGACAAATGAGTAAATGTCAGGAAAATCCTACTAGGACAGCTGAACTTCATTTGTGGTTAATCAGAGTCTCTTTAATTGATGGCAGGTGTGTACCTTGAAGACTGAATGCTGTAATTAAATCAAAAGGTGCTTCAACAAAGTATTAGTTTAAGGGTGTGCACACTTATGCAACCAACATATTGTACATTTATTTATTTTTTATATTTTCCCCTAACAGATTTGTTTGTTTTTCAATTGAATTGTACAGGGTATAGAGCACATTGAAGGTGGGAAATGTTTTGAAATGATTTATTGTGGTCTCATTTTTTACATCACAAAAACCTGGTATTTTAACAGGGTGTGTAAACTTTTTTATATCCACTGTATTGTAACAGAGGATACTGGAAGAGAAGAGGTTAATCTCAGTCCAGTTAACTTTGAAAAATAGTTTGAAATTAATTTACCTGGTTTAGGACATAAAGATTGTATCTTATAGTTCTGATTGCAGCCAGAGACAAAATGTCTGTGAAAACCAGGACTAGGAATCCTACTGTATTGTCCTTAGGGGTGAACTAATTGCTATCCTAAAGGATGGAAGTTTTTGAAATGGTTTTATAGCTTCCAGATGCTATAACACTTCTTAGAAAAGCTCTATGTGTGTATGGTAACAAGTATGTATAAGATTCTGGCTCGGTTTCTAGTAAAGGGGGTAGTGTGGAAACCACAAGTCAAGGGACCAGATGTATATGATGTCATTCTGTAATCCAGTACTGAACTGATGTTTTAATACTAGATGAGACAGAAGTCTTAGGGCTGTCTGTTTTTGAAACCTGACAAAGAAGGACCACTCATCTACTGCATCTTGCTTTGCTTTAGTAAGTAACAAGGCGATAATAATTCTTTAGATCCGTCAGGAAAATATAGTGAGATTAGTTAAATATTGTTTTTCTGTATCTGTGTGAACCTTTCCATCTGCATTATTTTTAATGTTTCCTGTGATTGAAATGTTGTTTATTGTAAATAGATATTTAGTATTTTCATGTCCTTTTATTATTTATTATTAAATGTATTTAAAGTTTTCATTGTGACTGGTCTTTTAGAGAATATTTTAACCCTTGACAGTACTTATATTTATTTGGTGACACTGTGGCTGCTCCTGAAAGCCTTGCTGCATTGGTCAAACAATACCAGTTGTATTAGTATTAATTTTACTCAGTATAATTGGGTACCCTTGTAAGAGCCTTAGAGTAGCTGGCTTTGGAGTGTTCTGGTGGCAGTCTGCTTGTCACTTCCCCAGTTGTATTAGTATTCATTTTACTCAGTATAATTGGGTACCCTTGTAAGAGCCTTAGAGTAGCTGGCTTTGGAGTGTTCTGGTGGCAATCTGCTTGTCACTTCCTTAGACCTTTATTTTCCATCCTGCCTCAGTGGGCAGTGAGAATCTGCCCCTTTTGGTTATGTATGAAATATCTACCCTCCCAAACAAGACATGTATCCAAACCCATATCTTCTTATTTTCTCTGTTTAACCTGCTATGTTGGCTTAGGCTACCCTCATGGATTCCTTTATATCCATATGCAGTACTGGGTATCCCTTCTATGCTACTAGACAGCTCGAGGTCTCTCTTCCCCTCTATTTCCTGAGCAGTATTACACTTCAAATTTGCCAACAAAATCCTCATGTCCTTAGACAAAGTGCCTAGAGCTTGTTTTGTTGCCAAAAGATCTACAAGCATTGTAGGTGTGATGACCTTACCAGAATAAGTGTTGATTTCTGCAGTATATTCAGTCACAATGCCTTCTGTTCTATAAACTTCTTAATATACATTTCAGGAGTTAGTTTAACACATGCAAGTAAATATTCTTTAACTTTAGCATAATTTAAACAATCAGCATCATTACATTTAGAAACAGTATTCATTACTTTACCCTTGTGATTTAAAAACCTTACCCATTGCTCTTGGTCAATTTGGTGCTGATTACATACTATTTCAAATGTCTGTAGAAAACTTTCAAAATCCTTCTTTATACTGAGGAAAAGGTTTTGTGCTGACCTGGGCTCCTAAGGTTTGGCTTCCCCCTTCTAATGACTCACATGGACCAGGGAATGACATTGAGTATAATGTCAAAGAAAGATCTGGGCTGAGACTGATCTCAACTCAATTTCAGTCTAGGCCTCAAGAAGCATCAGTACCTTTAAGATATAGCTCAAAATTCCACCTTGAACTGAAACCAAAGTAAACAAGAAACAGATACCAAAGAAGGCTGACTCCTTTTATCTGTAAATTGACTGACCTGGTACTGAGGTCAAAGCTAACAGGAAGGTTGACCCTGAAGGTCTAGACCCCAAGAAAAAATATGAAAAGTGCAGTTAAACTAATGTTTGTGAATTGCACTAACGTGATTGCCACTGACACCAGAACAAGGACAGGTCTGGTGAGGGGGCCAAGGTCAGTACAACTGCTTTATATTTAATAAAACTTAATTGTGTCTGCAATATCTGACAAGCAGCACAGCAAAACATAAAAGGTCCTGGTTCAACATTTGTAAATATAACACCCAGTACAAGCTGCAAAACTAAGCAAGCATTTGAGTTGATCTTCTATGTAGGAAGAAAAGGTTTCTCTCTTGCATAAAGATGTTAATAGATGGTCCTCAGATAAGAGGGAAATCATATATTAAACTGATAAGACTACATTTGATCCTAGTGAACATGCTGAAAGATGATGGTTCACAAAGTGCTTAAACATCAACAAGTCATATTTTGCAGCACAGATGAAGAAAAATAATCTAAAAATAATTTTCATAATTACAGAGCTGCAATGCTGTCTTTGCTAAACAGGGCAGTAAAGAAACTCATGGCATCTGTGTAGCAAAAATCTAATAAATGAATATGGAGAATGCTGAGAGGAGAAGAAACAGATTAATGAAATTTGAAAATACTGGCCATAAAACAGAAGATTCTACAGCTGGAAGTGACCAGTAAAAAAGACTGAAATAAGCTGTCAAAATCCTCATGAAGGAACACTAAGGAAATAAGCAAAAATTTAGAAATTAAGTACAGTAGCCTGCAGCTATTTACAGATATGATTGTACCTTTCATGCAGCGAAAAAAGATATAGGCTCATAGGTTCATAGGTTGATACTAGGCTATCTGCCCTAGGGCATTTATAAGCCTAGCCAGAGTATGTTTGGCTTTCGCCACCCTTTTAGACTAGTTGACTGTGCCTCTGTATAGTAGGTCACAGAAGGTAGCCCTTTTAAGGTTTTGTACCTCTGTCAAGCAGCAACACAGAAGAGATCTCAGGGGTAAACTTACAATCTCCCATCCATTCATCAAGATTTCTCTTGAAGAGGGTCAGTGAGGGGCTCTGCCTGACATGGATTGGGATTTTGTTCCAGAGTGAGGGGAGCCTCTGGAATATGAATCTGTCCCTCTAGCATGTCCTATTTATTTCTGTGCTGAGGTTCAGGTCCCTGGAGCATGTAGCTCTAAGGGATTTAGATTTCCTGAGGTGGAGCATGTCCATTAATTCTGGGTTGGACATGGCTTTATACGTCAGACACAGATCGCCTCTGAGTAGGCGGTACGCAACTGAGTAGAGCTGGAGTTTCTTTAGCTGAACTGCATAGGGCATCTGTTTGAGCCCCTTGATCCTCTCGGAGAGATACTTTTGGGGTCTTTCCAGTTGCTGAAGGTGTCGGGTAAGGTACATCCCAAATGGGGCATTGTACTCAATTATGGGCCTGATAAGTGATGAGTAGAGGGGCACAATGACCTCTCTTGATCTAGATGTGAACCCTTTCATGATAAGGTGGGCTATATAGAAGGTCTTTCTAACCACTTTGGCAACGTGATTGTCAAAGGAGAGATTGCTATCTACTTGGGTCCCCAAGTCCCTAATTACTTCTTCCAGATTAATGGATTACCACCTATGTGGTAATTTGTGGGCACTTTGTTTTTCCAAAGGGATGACTATGCACTTTTTGGCATTTAGCTTTAGGCCATGGCTCTGGCACCAGTTATCCATCTCTGTGAGACCCTTTTGGAGGATGCTTGTGTCAGTCGGAGAGTCGATTATAGCACCCAGTTTGCAGTCATCTGCGAATTTGGTCAGCCATAGTCCACCCGTGTTAGCCTGTACCTCTGAGAAATATATACCAAACAAGAGAGGTCCCAGGACTGAGCCTTGTGGGACACCACTTGTAACTGGTTTAGAGTCTGACATGGCACCTGCTATTCTGACCACGTGGGTTCTATCCCTGAGCCAGTTTGCAACCCATCTTGTGACATAGGGGTTGATATTTAAGCTGGTGAGCTTATTTATGATGCCCGAGTGGGGTATTGTGTCAAAGGCCTTTGCGAGGTCCAGGTAGGCTGTGTGGACTACCTTCCCTTCATCTATGGCTTTGGTAACTGTTTCAAAGAAGTTGACCAGGTTCAAGAGGCAAGATCTGCCCTTAACGAAGCCGAACTGGGTAAGATCCAGTGTCTGGAGGTTCCCAATGTCTTTGTTTATGATTTCCATGATGATACATTCCATAGCTTTGCAGACCAGGCTAGTCAGGCTTATAGGGCAATAGTTTCCGGGGTCTGTTGTGGCACCACCTTTGTGGAGTGGGACTACTGTTGCTGTACGCCATTCCTTGGGAACGTATCCTGTAGTAAGGCTGAGATTGAACAGTGACTTTATATGAGGGTTTAGTTCTTCTTGGAGCTCGTGTAAGATGCAGCCTGGGACACCGTCTGGTCCCATTGATGCTGTGTTTTTAGCTTTGGAGAGGGCAGCTCTCACCTGTGCATCTGTGATCTCAGGAAAGCTACATTCTGTTGGGATAGACATTTGCTCTTTTGTGGGGGAAGGGGGGGAGAAGTTTGCACTGAATCTTTCTGCTAGGATGTTGGCAATGTCTGTGGGTTCAGTGAATTTTTTATCATTTTGCACTAACTCAGAGCATATCTGGGAGTTGCCTCCCAGGTTTCTGACATAACTAAAGAAGACCTTGTGATTATCTTCAGTGTCTTGAACAATTTTTCTTTCAAAGCTGGCCTTAGAAGATTTTATGAGGGATCGTAGTTTCTTGCTAGTACTGATCAGTGACGCCTTCCCTTTTTGGGATTTTGCTCTGTCATGTAGTAGCTTTCTCCTTCTGTTGTATAGCTTATTTATGGCTGGGGTCCACCAGACAGGTCTCCTGCCTTTGGAGGACTGAGTCTTGGTTTTATTTGGGATGGCATACTCCATGCATTCCTGAAGGTGGCCACAGAATGCTTCTGTAAAGGATTCTGCATTTTGGGCCGTATTGTCCATTGGCCCGGGGGCTTTGAAGGATTCCACCTCAGTTTTGAGAAGTGTGAAGTTTGCTTTTGAGAATTTCTTCATCGTGGTTTCCTTGGCTAGGGGTGGGGACGGAATATAAATGTCCAGTGAGATTTGTTTATGGTCTGATCTTACCAATGAGGGGTATACCTCTGGTGTGGAACATAGAGACCCCATGTTGGTGATGACCAGATCCAGTATGTTTTCCCCTCTTGTGGGAGTGGTGACCAGTTGTTCCATAGCATTTGAGTTTATAAATTCTAGGAACCGTTGGGCGAGGGTGTTTGGGCTTGAGTAGTTTTCCCAATCGATGTTTGGGTAGTTGAAGTCACCCAATATAATAGTGTTTGGAGAGACCTTCATATTCTCTAGTGTTCTCAGGAAAGCCGAGTGAGGTTCCTGTGTTTGGGAGGGTGGTCTGTAGCAGGCTACAAACTGAAAGGCAGTTTTGCCCACTGTTAGTTGCACATGGATGGTCTCCGAAGCTTCGTGCAGTGCCACTAGCCTGGAGGTGTGGGTATCTTTGATAAATATGGATACTCCCCCTCCTTTTGTAGTTCGGTCTGAGTTTTGGGACCGGAAAGCATGGTATGAACTATAGCCTGGTAGTGCTGGCGTGCTCTAGGGAGCCTTCAACCAGGTTTCTGTTACTGCACAGATATTGATATTGTCCATACTGAGGAGAGTCTTGAGTGCGTGCATCTTGAGGTTTAGTCTTCTGGCGTTGAGCAGCATTACTCTTAGTTTTTTTTTCTTTATGTTGTCTATGGGGGTGGGTTTGTCTTTTGAGCCTTGCCTAAAAAAGGCACTATGGGGGAGGCAAGAGCCTTAGCCAGTATTCGAAAACCCAGGGGTGACATGTGCAAGAAGTCCTTAGCGAAGCAATGTGGCTTGTCGAGCATGTCATCCCAGACTGACAGACACTGGATCCCCTTTGAATGACACCAATTCTTTAGCCAATTGTTAGAATTGATCATTTTGTCTTTATACTGTGGCATCATTCTTAGTGAGGGTAAGATGCTACTCAAGGTCAGGGTCATACCGGCCTGGGCTACATGATCAAAGAGCTCCTGTGCGTCTTTTTTCATGTAGTCCAGGGAGGTACGTCTCAGGTCATTCACACCAGCATGCACAATGACGGAGTCATACTTGTACTTGCTTTGGAGTGACCCGAGTGCTTGTGTTATGTGGCGGATCCTGGCACCCGACAGGCAGCTTACAGTGACCTTCTCCTTGTTCAGCCTGGTGAGTGGGACGTCAGTGTGTCTGACAATAGAGTCACCTATTACAAGTGTATTAGGTGTGTTGTTTAGCCTTAAGGGCTGTGACTGTGTGGCACACTGACTTTGTGAGCTATGTGCTACGTGGATATTGTTTCGTGGTAGGTGTTGCTTGGATGTCTGCTTTGGAGGTCTCTGCTGCTTAGGCAGATTTTTATTTAGAGCCTCCGAATATGTTTTTGTGCGGTTATGTGTTTGGTTTGCTGATGTGATAGGTCTATGTGAGACTGGATTTGTGGTGTGTGTGGTTACCTTCTCCTCCTGACAGGCTGTGCCAGTAATGGGTTGAGAGAGCTTAGCCTCCAGTTTGGCTATATAGTTGCATCTCTCACATATATTTGAGCTTGTTGGGAGGAGGAGAGGGTGGTCTGTATACATAAGGCAGTTGTAACATTGCCTCAAGATTCCCAGATTCACCAGCTGGAATGGAGAGTAAACTCGAAACTGACCTTTGGACATGCCTGAATAATATAGGGAACTACTTATTGACTGATCAGAAAGAACCAATAGGGAGCAAGTGCTTTGAAGGAGTATAAGAGGATGTAGTGCTTTAGTTTGTGTTTACCTATGAGATTACTTATACGAGCAAGTGCAGGGCTTTAGAATGAGAATAGAGTGCTTAATTTGAGATTTAGAGCAGTTCTAAGGGAAAAAGTCAAGAGCACACTTTGTGGAGCCGGGAATAGTTTAAGCGGTGCTGCCCGCCACTGCTCTGTGCACAAGACCGCGCTGAAAGAGGGTTGCAGGATTTTAAGGGATAGAGATCAAGGAGTTTAGAATTGACCCAAAATGGCCAATAAAACTACAGCTTCTAGGCAGTAACCACTCCTACAGGGACAGGCAGGCTGTTCAGTGTTAACCACTGCCACTGGTGAACACAGAGACTTCCCTTTAGTCCAAGCAAGCACTGGCCTCCAAGAAACTTACAAACAGTTCAGAACAGCAAATCTGTAACTGAACTTTCTTAAATTTCAGAAAGTGGGGAAAAAAATCAAGATTTTTTTTTTCTTTTTTGTTTTAGTTTAAAGGTAGCAGAGATACACAAGTAGCAAAATAATCACAACAGTGCAATAAATGACCCCACACTTGAGTGCTAGGCCAAAGTCAGGTAAAATGCAGTTTTAAGAGAAAAAAACGATTTTAAATTAAGTGCAACACAGGAAATGCAGTAAACATGCTCTAGATGTGTTCTAAATACTGTTTCTGATACAGATATAAACTTTAGCAAGCTGGAAAACGCCGAAATGTAGGCAGCAAAGCAGTAATTTTTAACAAAAAAGCAGAAGAAAATACTTAAAATCTCAAAAGTAGCTCCTTTCTCCTCTCAGCATTTTCTCCCCTTGATAGGTGCTTTAGCAACAATTAACAAGCCTGGAAAGATGCCAAAACCACAAGGCAGCAGGGTTTTAAGAGATAGAGATCAATGAGTTTAGAATTGACCCAAAATGGCCAATAAAACTACAGCTTCTAGGCAGTAACCACTCCTATAGGGACAGACAGGCTGTTCAGTGTTAACCACTGCCACTGGTGAACACAGAGACTTCCCTTTAGTCCAAGCAAGCACTGGCCTCCAAGAAACTTACAAACAGTTCAGAACAGCAAATCTGTAACTGAACTTTCTTAAATTTCAGAAAGTGGGAAAAAAGCAAGATTTTTTTTTTCTTTTTTGTTTTAGTTTAAAGGTAGCAGAGATACACAAGTAGCAAAATAATCACAACAGTGCAATAAATGACCCCACACTTGAGTGCTAGGCCAAAGTCAGGTAAAATGCAGTTTTAAGAGAAAAAAATGATTTTAAATTAAGTGCAACACAGGAAATGCAGTAAACAGGCTCTAGATGTGTTCTAAATACTGTTTCTAATACAGATATAAACTTTAGCTAGCTGGAAAACGCCGGAAAGTAGGCAGCAAAGCAGTAATTCTTAACAAAAAAGCAGAAGAAAATACTTAAAATCTCAAAAGTAGCTCCTTTCTCCTCTCAGCATTTTATCCCCTTGGTAGGTGCTTCAGCAACAACTAACAAGCCTGGAAAGACACCAAAACCATGAGGCAGCAGGGTTTTAAGAGATAGAGATCAAGGAGTTTAGAATTGACCCAAAATAGCTAATAAAACTACAGCTTCTAGGCAGTAACCACTCCTACAGGGACAGGCAGACTGTTCAGTGTTAACCACTGCCACTGATGAACACAGAGACTTCCCTTTAGTCCAAGCAAGCACTGGCCTCCAAGAAACTTACAAACAGTTCAGAACAGCAAATCTGTAACTGAACTTTCTTAAATTTCAGAAAGTGGGAAAAAAGCAAGATTTTTTTTGTTTTTTCTTTTTTGTTTTAGTTTAAAGGTAGCAGAGATACACAAGTAGCAAAATAATCACAACAGTGCAATAAATGACCCCACACTTGAGTGCTAGGCCAAAGTCAGGTAAAATGCAGTTTTAAGAGAAAAAAACGATTTTAAATTAAGTGCAACACAGGAAATGCAGTAAACAGGCTCTAGATGTGTTCTTAATACTGTTTCTAATACAGATATAAACTTTAGCAAGCTGGAAAATGCCGAAACAGGCTCTAGATGTGTTCTAAATACTGTTTCTAATACAGATATAAACTTTAGCAAGCTGGAAAATGCCGAAAAGTAGGCAGCAAAGCAGTAATTATTAACAAAAAAGCAGAAGAAAATACTTAAAATCTCAAAAGTGGCTCCTTTCTCCTCTCAGCGTTTTCTCCCCTTGGTAGGTGCTTCAGCAACAACTAACAAGCCTGGAAAGACAGATTCTTAGTTACACGGCATTGTGGGTAAAAAGGGAGGGAGCAGGTAACTTGGTCTTTAGATGCTGGGCTGTCCAAGTCCTGTCAGACTTTGTTCTGAAGGTGATGAAGATGGAACTCCCCATCCCATATACTAACCTCAACTAAGCATATAAATACCTCCATGTGGCTGCACATGTAGGCAGTCAGTGTTGTACAGTACTTTGCATTCATGCCTATTTTTTTTCATTTTGGTGTGCATATACGTCTAATAAGACCACTATTTCATTTCCATGGCTTTGTTAAATGTTAAATTATAGAAAACTTTAGTTTGGCTATGCTGATCTTTGGACAAAGAATGAAAGAATTAAGTTAACAGATGTTGGTCTATTTACAAACACCATATGTATAAAAAAGTGAGCCATTCTTGTAGACATTTTTCACATTTAAATATCTTACCTGAAACTAAAGCACTTCCATAAATGCCACAGTTCCACAGCCAAAGAAATAATTGGATAGGAAAAGATTAAAATGTAAGCTGCTCTAAATGAGCGGTGACAGCAGGAGACCTATAATTAGATTACATAATCCTGTTTGCCAATTAGGTCAATAACTACTAAAGGAAAGAGGACACTAAACTGCACTAGGAAGCCATTAATAAGCAAATTATAAAGCATAATTATTCTTCTGAACCAACTGCATATGAGGAAAGATGTACCCTCTACCTGGAAGCCTGTTAAAAATGCAGATTTAATGTACAGTAGTGGGTTACTAGCAAAAGAGAAAATCTGCCATATAAAATGTCCAGCCCAGAGAAAGTACATCAAGCTTTAAATCATGGCAAACAGAAGTCTAATGGGGAATTTAATGTCATTAGATTAAATTCTTAGGGATAATGTTTTAAGTACAGGCAAGAATCTCACTTATAACAAAGTCACAATGATTTCTTACAAGACAATCATATTATACAGAATAGACTATAGTAAATTTAATGCTAGAATCTTTTAAAATGTAGAACACCTGGAACAGCCATAACAGAAACTTATGCATGTTGTTTTGCTTGAAACCACATGTACACAGCGGATGAAAAACAGACTGATAACGTGATTTGTTAAAGCCACATGAACCCGTGGTTCAGACTTGACAGTCTTTCAATGACTGTGTTTATAGCAAGAACGCCAGAAGCAGTGCAGTTGAGTAAGTGTTCATAGAAATGGTGACCCAGACTAGCAGTACAGCCCAGTGACAGGGCTGATACCTTCTCAGGCATTTATGCCCTACTACTGTAGTATTATTCTAACAACTGGAACAACTGCTCTCATGCAGTTTAATGGGTTGCTTATCTCTGCAGTAGGTGTACATGTCCAGTAGACTTTGCCTTACTGGTAAATTTTACATAACAAAAACATCAATGAATGCAGACAGATGGCAGGATAAATGGACCTGTGTTTATGGAATGGATGAGGATGGAGCGCCATATGGAGCTTTGGCATTGTTGTTTACTTGTTTAGTAAATCCTGACTCTTCATGATGACAAGATCTTTAGCACATCAGACCAGTCTATCAGCAATGCGTCTTGCAAATTCACATTCATTACTTCAGCAATGATTTATATCCCTCTTAGCTTATGTCTACCCTTGTTCTTTTGCCTTCAATCTTCCATAGCATCAAAGTATTCTATAGTGAATCCTGTCTACACATTATGTGGCCAGTGTATCTGTGTTTTAGCTTTAACATCAGACCTTCCAGTGAACAGTTTGGTTTATTTCTTTAGGTGCTGACTGAGTTGATCTTCTTGCAATCCATGAAATTGTAGTGATTTCTCCAACATCACAGGTTAGAAGTATTGATCTTCCAGCACATATTCTTTCTTGTATTCCAACTCTCAAAGCTGCATGTCTTTACTTTAAAAATAGATTTTCTTTGAAAAAAAATGTGCCTTGTAATTTCATAGCTGCAGCTGCCATCTGCAGAGATCTTTGAGAACAGATAAATAAAATCTGTCACTGCCGCAATTTCTTCCCCATCTACTTGCAAAAAATTGATAAGGAAGAAATGACATAATATTATTTTTGGGGGGATGCTTTCCACCCTGCTTCATACTGACAGCCATACGTAGTGCCTCATGTCCATCACAAGGTCTACCTGTCCCTCTACCCCAGGACTATCACATAATTCTGACTAAGGTTCATATTGGTATTAAGGACACCCTCGGTGAGCAGTGCTGTCCAACATCTGCCATTTTTTTTAAAGGCCTACCACTAGTTCCCCCCTCTCCCATGGTAACTTTGTTTTACATTATGGGAACGGGTGTGCAGTGGGAGAATACATCTCACCCACCTCTGTGAAAGCAAAACCAGTGCTCTCCCCAACCCCACCTAGGCTACACCCTCCCTTGTACAAACACCAGCCTCTGCCAGGGACATCAAGGGGAACACCCATGTAGCCACCTTCCACCCTGGGATGGGCATGTGCCGTACCTTCCTGTTTGTCCATCAGATGCCTGAGTCACTAACTGTACCTGGGTTACCTGGGTTGTAGTAACGGCTTTAGCCCTCTATGCAAATGGAATGTCATTTATTTTAATTTTTTGAGTAGCAAGACATCGTTTGAACTTTTTACTTTCACCTTCATTAATAGACTCTTTAGCTGTTCCTCACTTTCAGCCATCAGAGTGGTATCATCTCTATTATGAGGTTCCTCATGGCAAATTTCATTTCAGTTTCCAATTCATCTATTACTACATTTTGTATGATATATTCAGAGTATATCTAAATTAACAGTGTGACAATATACAGCCTTATCACATTCACAGTCATGAATCAGTCAGTTATATTTGGTTCTAACTGATGCTTCTTGTTCTGTATACAGATTTCTTAGGAGGAAAGTAAGGTAATCTGGCATCCTCACTTCTTTAAGAACTTAGCATAGTTTGTTATGATACACACTGTCAAAGGCTTTAGAGTAGTCAATAAAGTAGAAGTAAATATTTTTCTAGAACTGCCTAGCTCTTTCTCTATTGTCCAGCAGATGTCAGCAACTGGATCTCTAATGCCTCTGCCCCTTCTAAAACAAGCTTGTACATCTGTTAGTTCTCGGTGTACAGTAATGTAGCTAGGGTGGGGTGAGAGGGTCAATTGCCCTGGGTGCAAAGTGTTGGGTCGGGGGGCATGATCAACCAATCCAGATCTAAAAGCTTGTATTGCATGTGTGTGGTATAAACTGTAACAACTGCTTGCTACATTATAGCAAATAGTTTGCTACAGTTTTAAGTGTTGAAAAAAAAATACAGTCTCTGTGCAGGCAGGGTATAAACTGTAGTGACTATTTGCTACATTTGTATTAAGCAGTTTGGTACAGTTTAAAAGAAGTTTTTTAAACAAAAACATGACTACCGTTGCACTCCATTCAGGCAACGTATAAACTGTAGCAACTCTTTGTTACATGTGTAGCAAGCAGTTTGCTGCAGCTTAAAAGAATACTATTTTTAATAAAATGTGTGGAAGAAGGATCAGGGACAGGGCACCGAAATGTGACCTGAATGACTAGGGCATGGGGATGGGGGGGGGTGGGGGCATGCCAGTATAAGAAAAGGCTGTTTCTTTTGTTTTTATTTATTTATTTTTTCTCTTCATTGTTCAATGGACTGGCACAGGGCACTGGTTAAGGCAGCTACAATTCTGTTGGTCTATAATATATATTGCTGGAGTTTACCTTGCAGGATTTTTAGCAATAATTACCTTGCTAGCATGTGAAACAAGCACAATTGTTCGATAAAAATAACTTTAGATCTAAGTTGTCATTGTAATCTTCTAGCACCTACTCTGCCATCAATCTATATTGAAAAGCTTTCCAAGTGTTGTCTTTGCAGGCTAGAATTCATGAACCTCCATGCTATTACAATTTAGGGATTTAGCTTTTTAGTACACCTTTTTTAATTCCTTCACTAATTTGTACAATTTAAAATTATAACTTAAAATAATTCACAAATTATGTGAAAGTGTAACTAACTTAATCGAGTAACAATCAGAAAAAAAGATTTTAAGGCTCTAGAGTGCAGCATCTTCTCTATGATGTTATAAACAAAAACAATTGATACTAGCAATTTAAAAACTTTTAAAATGGACTACTGAAAACAGTGGTAGCTTCTGTGTAAGAATCTAAACTGCATTCAGGTAACATCCAGCTAAAATCACAGCTAGTCTACTTAAAAAGGTTTTGAACTGCTTAATAAAAAGAAGACATAGCAGTAGTATTGTTGGAAGATTAACAATTCAGAGTCATTGCTTATCAAAGACACCCTAAGAGGGCAGAGGTTTTTTTTTTTGTCATATTTAACTTCAGAATCAATGATTCTTCTATTTACAGAAATATAAAAAGGACATCCTTTAAAAATGCTCCACAGAAAATGTTTACCTGCTTACTTCTCATAGGCTTTTTTCCAAACAAATCTGACAAAAGGTGCAAATTCAACTTCTCTTTTCTTTAACCCAGAAGTTCAGAGGGTTATACGATAGCCCCTGATCCTCAGGAAGAAGGCTCACTGCTATATGATAGGCATACGTCTGAGACCAAGCCACAATGAACCATGCCTGTACATGACACATGCTCTTCTCTTGACCAAGGATACAAACTTGTGGTCATGTGGGTTTCCTCCCACATCCCAAAGACATACTGTAGGTTGATTAGCAACTCTAAATTGGCCCTAGGCGAGTGAGTGTGTGCCTTCTGTGGAAGGTTGGGTGCCGGGCTGGTAACTCAACACTGTAAAATTCCACTGCCAATCATGAGCAGACAGGTGATCTGCTGTGGCAACCCCTAACTGGGAAAAGAAGAAGAAAGTCTGTTTGAGAAACTTGATGCTAATGGTGTAGCAGTTTACATAATATAGAAATGAGCAAATGATACCAACATTTTTATTAGCTTGTCATTGTGGATATGGTTAAGGATAAATTATATATCCATATCTCTAGTGTGTCTAAGGGGGAGCTGAATGGATCATTTAAAAGGAGAAGAGTTCTGATTCATTTGGAGTGGAAGCCTAGGACTTACATACATGCTGGAGATTAGTTATGAATATATGACTATAGAGTTTTGAACTATTAGGCAAAAAATAATTTTGAAACTAAATAGTTATATGCCCATGTGATCTATGCAATCTAAGTGTAAATGACAAATAACTCATCCAGTTCTGTAGGTGTCTATATACCTCTCAACTTCTTAGAGCAAGAAATGTGGACAAAGCCATAAATAAATGTTGGACAAAGACCCAAAAAATAGGGACAATTTTTAAAAATTGCTCTTACAAACTTAGAAAGTTGATAGAATAACAGGTTTTGTATTAGCATGAATTTTCTGAAGGGTATAAAGTCTGAAGCTCAAATGTCTGTCATTATTTTCTAACCTCAGTCTTTAATGATTTGCCACTAATTTTCCAGAAAACCACAATTTTATGAAAAACGAACCAAAAATATGAGGCGGAAATGTGGACATTCTGCAAAAATCTGTACAGTTGAGAGGTATGGGTCCATTAGTCTGGCAGTTGGGGCAGAAGGTTAAGGCCTTGAGCTGTAGTTCCTCTGGGGCAAGGTTTGATTCTCTTACTGCACACTTGCCTACTGTGTGACTTTGAGCAAGTTACATAACCAGACATTGCACTTGGGTCACCCCTGAAAAGGGACTGTTTGTCCATTGGGCTGTCTGGTATTATTATAACTATTACTAACATTCTGTCTATGCTTGAAACTGTTCAAAGGTTGTGGATATAGTGATTAAATAATATTTGACTTCTCCCTACTAGTTCAGGAAAGTGCAGTGGAATGAAAGTCATGCCATCGTATAGAGGAATAAATCAGCAGCTTGGGTATCTGAGTTGTGGCAGGGAAATGATTGCTGTGTCTATACTGAGAGGGAGGGATCACAACTGAATGCACCTTGATGGGGACTGAGCATGTGGGGTTATTGTACTAAGTGAGAATAGGCATTAGCACAGGCTGAGTTGCCATAGAAGCAAGATTATATGCCTCACATCTCCATTGCACATCTGCCCACTGGCAAAGTTACAGGCATGTTTGAGGAGAAACAGAAAGCTAGGCCATAGTAAAAAATACCCCTGGCAGCAGTTTTATGCAGTGTCAAGACACTTTAATCTCCTCACCAGTCCCAAGTATGGATTAGAGTAACTCTAGGGGTTGATAGAAGAGTTTGGTCACCCTGCTGAATAATGAAGAGACACCATTGGCAGCTGATGGTTAGACATAGGGAGAAAAAAACTGCAGTAGAATGAAGTTATGTTTCTGAAACAAACATGAATGCTGAAATATTAAGTTAAAGAATGACCAGTAAAACAGGCATAATATAGTCCATTACTAGTTGCTAAATCTCTGAAATAAGAATTCATCTGCAGAAGTCTTTTAATGGATGGTAGTAATATAATTTTTTTCCTTAAAGCAACTTTTTTTCAAGTTATACAAGGTTACCGAAAAAGTAGTTTGTTAGTAGTTTAACTAGTCATACCACAAGGCTTATTTACCTTTCAGTATTTCTTACCTTTTCCTCTTAAACAGAGACAAATGCTTAACCATGGGTGGATTCATGTGATTACATTTGTTAAAGCTGAAATTTCTCCACCTTATGTTCCAGTTGTACTAAGGTCTGAGGAGGTGGTTATTAGAGACCTACATATGCATTCCTGGGATATTTTAGGAAGAGGGGGAGAATCTTAAGGGTGATAACTCAAGTCATTAGTTAAGTTACAACATGATTCCATCATTATTAACTAATGCTGACAAAGGCAGTGAAGTGGTGGTTTGCATTATAATGAATGCTGACAAAGGCAGTGAAGTGGTGGTTTGCATTATAATGAATGCTGACAAAGGCAGTGAAGTGGTGGTTTGCATTATAATGAATGCTGACAAAGGCAGTGAAGTGGTGGTTTGCATTATAATGAATGCTGACAAAGGCAGTGAAGTGGTGGTTTGCATTATAATGAATGCTGACAAAGGCAGTGAAGTGGTGGTTTGCATTATAATGAATGCTGACAAAGGCAGTGAAGTGGTGGTTTGCATTATAACGAATGCTGACAAAGGCAGTGAAGTGGTGGTTTGCATTATAATGAATGCTGACAAAGGCAGTGAAGTGGTGGTTTGCATTATAATGAATGCTGACAAAGGCAGTGAAGTGGTGGTTTGCATTATAACGAATGCTGACAAAGGCAGTGAAGTGATGGTTTGCATTATAATGAATGCTGACAAAGGCAGTGAAGTGGTGGTTTGCATTATAATGAATGCTGACAAAGGCAGTGAAGTGGTGGTTTGCATTATAACGAATGCTGACAAAGGCAGTGAAGTGGTGGTTTGCATTATAACGAATGCTGACAAAGGCAGTGAAGTGGTGGTTTGCATTATAACGAATGCTGACAAAGGCAGTGAAGTGGTGGTTTGCATTATAACGAATGCTGACAAAGGCAGTGAAGTGGTGGTTTGCATTATAACGAATGCTGACAAAGGCAGTGAAGTGGTGGTTTGCATTATAACGAATGCTGACAAAGGCAGTGAAGTGGTGGTTTGCATTATAACGAATGCTGACAAAGGCAGTGAAGTGGTGGTTTGCATTATAACGAATGCTGACAAAGGCAGTGAAGTGGTGGTTTGCATTATAACGAATGCTGACAAAGGCAGTGAAGTGGTGGTTTGCATTATAACGAATGCTGACAAAGGCAGTGAAGTGGTGGTTTGCATTATAACGAATGCTGACAAAGGCAGTGAAGTGGTGGTTTGCATTATAACGAATGCTGACAAAGGCAGTGAAGTGGTGGTTTGCATTATAACGAATGCTGACAAAGGCAGTGAAGTGATGGTTTGCATTATAAGTAATACTGACAAAGGCAGTGAAGTGGTGGTTTGAGACAAGGTGTTACATCCCAATGAAGCCATGACACAACTGTCTGATATGTCTTTTTATTGTTCTGCCTTTTGACCCTCCTCATTAATTCAAACTGGTGATTGATTCTTTTTTGGAGTATTTTCAGTTATCTGGGTGAAATTCATCTGAGCTTAGACAGTAGTTAACTGTATCTTCTCCATCCCCCAGTTTTTTATCTTCTCCCCACTATACCTAAAATCATGAACTGCCCCTTGGCAAACCTATAGATGCCAGAACTGGTTCATTAACTGAGCTACTTTCTGTTTTCTCAGAAAAATGCCTTAAACCTCTACTTCCTTTGATCAGGTCTCGACTGTAAGACGCCACACAGTTTTCACAACTGCTGTCTGATGTGTAGGTAGAAGGGCATTGGTCACTCTATATTCTGGATGTCAAGTCATTGTTTACTTCTATCATCCATGATGGTGGTTTGGCTACCCTTAGATACTGGCTCTCTGAAGCTGATTTGTATTAATTTCAGTTTAATGACTTTTTAGCTCAGTTAACTGAGGTTGTTTTAACTCACAGTGCTTTCTATTATATGATTTATGTTTTTGCAGCTTAGGGGTACTGCCATGGGTTCGGCATTGGCACCATACCTCTCAACCTCTTAGTACAAGAAATCTGGACAAAGCCATATATAAAAGTGTGGCAAAGGCCCAAAAATATGGACAATTTTTAAATATTGCCCTTACAAACTCAGAAAGTTGATAGAATAAACAGGTTTTGCATTAGCATGAATTTTCTGACGGGTATGATGTCTGAAACTCAAATGTCTGTCATTATTTTTTAACTCCAATCTTTAATGATTTGCCTCTAATTTGCCAGAAAACCACAATTTTATGAAAAAGAGACCAAAAACATGAGGCAAAAATCTGGACATTCTGCAAAATTCTGTACAGTTGATAGGTATGATTGGCACCCCTATATGCTGATATCTTCATGGGATATTTTGAACAGGTTCTATTACATGACACCAATAAGAATGTTTTTATTAATCAGATAAGATATGTGGAGACACTACCTGGATGATTGTTGGGTTATAAGGAGGGGCCAATAATCTATGGTTAATGAATTTACTGAATATCTGAATTGTAATGATTTTGGTGTTACATTTACTGACAAATGCCAATTGTTTAAAATTGATTTTTTTTTATATGTTAATGTTACCAAAAGTTTGGATGGCATGCTTGTCTCTAGTGTATACAGGTAAAAATTTAGTAAAAATGCTCTACTGCATTCTAACAGTTGCCATTGCAGACCTATATTTAAAGGTATTTCCAAATCTCAGTTTATTTGTGTGAGAAGGATATGCAGCCTTGAGTCTGATTATGAGGCTATGGCTTCTGACTTAACCCTCATTTTTTTTTCACATGGGTTACGACGTGCAACAAGTTATGTCTGCTAGGCATGCTATTTCTGTTAGATCTGAAGATGATTTTTTTGACATATCCAGACAGAAATGTAGAGCGACCTCCTAGATATAGGTTTGTGTTACATCATGGTGACAATTCCAATATCATCAGGAACATTATTGATTCTCATGGGGACAAGTTGCCTGCCAACAATGTTCTTTGTAACATACTTTCTAATACATGTAGAGGACATGATTCGAAGCAACTCTTAGCTAAGACGTCAGATGGTACTGATAAATTCTTGGGGAGTTTACCTTATGACAGATGTTCTTTCTGCCATTACATACATTCTAGTAAATTTTCTACTACAGGTTTTCCAAGAATTTTTATATTTGGAGTATTAGTAGATGTGACACCCCTAAGGATGTTTACCCGGCTACATGTTTCTGTGGTGCCTTCTATGTTGGCAGGACCTCACATCTTTTTAAGGAGCAAGTTTGTCTTCATCTCAGGATATTTGATGTAAACACAAGCACAGTGCATTATTTAAACACTTTAGTACATCTCAAAGCCTATTTTGTTTTTATGGGTATTGATTATATTCCATCCAAAATGCAACCTACTCAATATTGTATAACAGAGGTACTGGACAAGAAGGAAAGATTTAAATTTTTTTTTTACTGGTGCCCAATTAAACCCTAGTTTGAATGAGAATATATATTTTCTAGCTGTATGCTTACTTATTTATTTTGGGGGGGGGGGTCATATTTCCCTTTTTAATATTTCTGGAAGATTCTGTATGTGTTGTCTTGTATATTACACTAGCAAATTATAATGCATTCAGATGCATGTTTTGTTTTCAGGGATATTGTTTACATTTTACTTAATGTGCAATTTACTGGTTATAGCCTGGAATAATCATTAGATAACAATGAAATATTTAGACAGTCTTTATCGATGCTCATTTTAGTATTGCTTTGTATGGTATATAAATATTTATTTACATTCTTGTGATTGTATTTACACTTTAGAAGTTTCATGAAGTTTCTCTGTGTGATGTCAGTTTTTTCTGTTGGTTCATTTGTATCAGGTGATGGTAGTGAGAAGTTATATATGTTTCTGGTTAGTGACACTTGTTACTTTACCCAACAAAAAATCTTTAGAGAAACTGGTCTAGGTGTGTTTGGAACTGCTTTTTAATAAACTTTGATACTGCATTTTCAGTCCTTGGCTGCTGGATTTATATATATATATATATATATATATATATATATATATATATATATATATATATATATATATACATATATGGGTCTGCTTTGACCCACCAAATTTACATTTTCTGAAAGGCAATTCCGCAACTCCATTGTCGTGAAAATGCATTTATCCAGAAATGCACTTTCACGAAAAACCTGTTCACTGAACAGCAAAATAAAAAAAAAACTACACTAAACGCATTTATGCAGGGGGGCAAGCCCCACTGCACACCCCATGTTGGGGGCTGTACCTCCCACCCCCCTGCTATTTATATATTCTAACTCTGAGATCACAGTACAGTGGGGTAAAGGGAATATTTCCTTATCCTCACTGTGCTGCGATCTACAACAACAAGCTCACTTGCTGATCGGTGAACAGGTTTTTCGTGAAAGTGTATTTCCGGATAACCCATACACACACACACATATATATAGGGCAGAGAAGTTTTAATGCCAAGTTTGTTTTCATTGTCAGACAGCATTGCTTTGTTTAATTAGCAGATGTCTATTAATGTTTGTGCATTGTGCTATAAAATGTAAAAATAAAATACAAATCATTGCAGAAGTAAAGCAGTATGCACACATTAGTGTTTATGGTAAATGGGGCGGAATATCCAGGTAATGGGACATTGGAATGGCTGCAGGGGGACTCTGGTGTCATATTTTGGTTGTCTGTTCTTCAGTTTGCATTTGAAAGTTGGTATCCCCTAATTCCATTGTAGTGGGCGGAGTTACATAATTATGTATGCACATTTTATGTTAATCAGTGTACAGATTTGTACCTATTTTTCATGGGCCTTGTCCTGATTTTTGATGTTTCCAGGTTGAGAGGTATGATTCAACACCACTAATATTGTGTGAACAATTTCTGTTGCTCAGCTGTTTTCATATATTTTTGATTTTAGATATTCCTTCATAAATACTGAGATACTGGATCTGCAATAATGAAGAGTTATAGCCCGGAAATGATGGTATGCAGTTTGGATGAATAAATGAGATTTCAGTGATGGTATAGATTTCTAGTAGAGGAAAAATATCTGACTCACTCATTACTGCTCTGATAAAATCATAGAGTCATAGGAGGTTACTAAGTTAACATCCCTAGAGCTTTATTAAGCCTAGCTATTCATGCCCCAGCTTTCCTAATTATCAATGCACATGGACAAGAATGGCTTTTGTATATGCCTGTGCCTTATGGCATCTACAAACTGACCCTGTCCATAAGGGTCACAGGTGATAAGTTAGAGGTGAATTTGGGATTTTCCATCCATTGGTCCAAACTGCGCTTGAGCAGGCTTAGTGAGGAACTCTGTTTCACATGAATGGAGAGTCTGTTCCAAAGAGGGGGTAATCTCTGAGTCACATACATTCCCCTCCAACATGTTTTGTTTATGTCACAGACAAGATTCAGATCCTCAGATCAGGTAATTCTAGAGCTGTTTGCTTTGTGAATGTGTAGCAGTTCCATCAGGGCTGGATTTGGGAATGCCTTGTAGTTTAGGCATAGAGCACCCCTCAATAGTCTGTAAGTGACTGAGTACAGTGACAAGGCTTTGAGGCAGTCCACATAGCACATATTAGTTGTAGCCTGCATTCCTTTGGTGAGAAACCTCTGTGGCCACTCCAGCTGTTGCAAATGCCTGGTCAGGTATATGCTGAATGGTGCATTGTACTCGATTATTGGTCTAATGATGGCTAACTATGATCTCCTTAGATCTGGATACCATGGCCTTACTTATATGTTGTGCCATGTAGCATGATTTTCTCAGTTTACAATCAAAAGGGCGATCGGACTTCATTTGAATTCCATATGTCCGATCGCCCAATTCGATAATTTGAAATAATGAAAAAAAAATGTTGAAATGCACAACAGCGAATGCTAGTGTGCATTTGCTGTTGTGCATTTCAACATTTTGAATGTATATCACACTATAGTGGGGATCAGAACTGTGCCCTTTCCTTCACTGTAGTGCGATCTCAGAGTTTGTATATATAAGCGGCAGGGGGTGTGGAGGGCACAGCCCCCCACCTGGGTGGTGCAAGGTGGCTTGCCCCCTGCAAAAGCATTTTGTTATTGTTGACCGAAAGTGTAGTATTTTTGGTAAAGTTTACATTTCTGAGATGCTGCATTCTACATTTAGTTTGTTTTTGTGATTTCCGATATTTTGATTCAGAAATCTGAACACTCGCACAATGCCGGTGCGACAAAATGATAGCAAACCGATTTTGTCACTATCATGAAAACATGGTCATCAAAGTTCAGGTCCCATACCACTGGATCTACTCTTAGGGGAGCATTACCAGTGCTGTAATTTGCAGGGTGGTCATCTCCCCATACGGTATAATTTTGCATTTTTTTGCATTGAGTTTTAGGTTATGGTTCTAGCACCAGGTATTTGTCTGTCAGACCCTCCTTTAGCATATTTTTGTTTTGGGGGGATTCACTGATTGCACCCAGCTTGCAGTCCTCAGCAAATTTGGTCAGCCAAAGGCCCGCTACATTTGCCTTGACTTCAGAGAAATATATTCCAAACAGGAGAGGTCCCAGTACCGAGCCCTGTGGGACACAACAGGCCCCATGGTGGAGGTGGATTCCCACATCCTAACTTCATGTATCTTATCTGTGAGCCATATGACTATCCATCAGGTGACATAGGGATTTATGCCTAAATTTGTGAGTTTGTCTGTAATGTCTGAGTGAAGTATTGTGTCAAATGCCATTCCCAGGTCAAGGTATGTAGTATGTACTGTTATGCCCTCATCCCTATCTCTTGCGACCGTCTTGAAGAAGGTCACCAAGTTTAGTAGGCATGACCTGCCCTTGATGAAACCAAACTGGGATGGAGCCAATGTTTGAAGATTTCTTATGTCTTTATCAGGTCCACAATAATTCTTTCCATGGCTTTGCATATAAGACTAGTTGAACTTGTTGGTCTGTAGTTCCCTGGGTCTGTTGTTGATGGTTCCCCTTTGTGTAGAGGGATGAAGATTGCAGTTCCCCATTCCCTAGGGATGAGGCCTGTCTGGAGGCTGTGGCTGAATAGAGATACTAGTGGGCCTGACAGGTCATGTTTCAAGTTATTCAGCTGGTATCCTGGGATATTATCAGGACACACTTATGCAGTACTTTTAGCCCTGGAGAGTGCAGTGAGAACCTGTTCTTTAATGATAGTTGAGGGAGAAATGATAGTGGGTATTTCCTGGGGGGGGGGGCCTGGTGGTGACGGGTAGAGGAAATTGGAGCTAAATTTATTGGCCAGCAAATTTGCTATATCCCCCCTGGTTTTGTGTAGGAAGTTCCATTTACTATTAGTTCAGCACACTCTTGGGTGCTCCCTCTGAGGTTGCACACTTAACTGAAAACTGTCTTACAGTTATCATTTGCCTGGGAGAATATGTTTGCCATGAAGTTGGCTTTGATGGAATTGATTAGTCTCCTGAGTTGCTTGTTGAGACCTGTCCACACATTCAGGAAATTGGCTTTGCCACAAACATGCTACAGCAGTGCATCAGTCCCAGGGTCCCAAATGTCCCTAAATTCCCAAACTGGCATGTTAAAAAATACAGTTAAAGTATTAAAGTTCCATGGACCACAGTCTGCTGAGCAAAAGGCCCACACATGTCATAAAAACTGTGTGGAGAGTTACCATGAGGCAGCAAAACCAACACATATAGCAAAAACCTTACCCAACCCAATGCTGAGAATGCAAAAAAAGCATTATCTATCAATTATATGGACCACATTGAGCAATAGCTGGGTTTGCCACACTGTTGCTACAATACAGCTTCAGAATCCATGCGCAGGGCACAAACTACTTCAATAATTGTTTGTCACAGTATTTAAATATAATCAAGGTGAAGGATGCAGGAAGTGTGGTAATGAAATAGTAAACATGATTATTCCACAACAAAGTATCTCACCAAAGAACAACTTCAACAAATCCAATGCACAGAATGTATAATTACTTGTAATGTTTATATAGAATTATATAGTGAATTGACTAAGCTTGTCCTAGGCAGTCAACTGACATAATTTTAGAATCATTAACCAGTTACCAAGAGCATTTTCATTCTGGAAACAATTTTAGTTACCACACAATTCTGGATTACCTCTGAACTTATGCAGATGTGACCACTAACTTACCTAATAATCAATATAACAGATTAGTCTTGGAGTGGACCATTGAAGTCCATCTCCTCAAGCTGCACTAAATAAGCCATTTGGAATCTCTGGAATGTAAACAAGTAGGCCCAAATCTATAATGGCATCCCAAAGGATGATCTTTCATGCAGGTTCCTTATGCCAGTACTTTCCAGGTTTAAGTATTACCATCTGTTAGCATGCATTGCCTCTGAAGTTGAGAACAGCAAAAAGAAAAAAGACTTTAAACTGCTTTCACCTCTGTGAATGAGTAAATATGCCAACTGGATGTATAGGTTAATTATATAATAATCTGCTGGGTTTTCTCTTCTCTTCTGTGTCATTTATCACATTTAGACTGACTAGTTCCTTAGTGGCCTCAGTGGTTGCCAATGGAATTGGACTTGAGACTCCAAGAAGGGGAATACACAGCGCCAAGGACTTTAGTGCATCTAGAAGAAAAACTTGCCCAGATGACACTTCACCCCAAATCAGCTTCATAAGGTGTACCCCACTATAACATCCACCCATTGCTGATACATGGACCTCTGTGCCTACTACCATGGCATGTTCTGCCAATGTCCGCAGGTGCACAAAGTATGGAAATGGTATGCTCACATTTTAAAAAGAATTGTAGTCCACCACATTTAGAAACATCCTTATCTATTAGTATTCAATCTGAGTATTTTACCTTAAGTCTTGACTTATGAGTTATGAAATGTACCAAGCTCTTTTCTCATACACTAAAGATTTTTGACACTGAAGCACTGGATGAACAAAGCTACTACAATGAACTTGGCCATAGGGATTTCCAACATTATTAAGAAATTTGAAACATATGTGTCTGTCATTATTTAGTGACTTTAATCCTTGATGATTTGCCAAAAAAATACAAATTTTATCCAGTCATTCTGTGAAATTCTGGATAGTTGAGAGGTATGTCCAACAGTGATAAATCATGAAAATCTCTGCTACAGACCCAGCCATGAAGGAAGCCCTTATAACATTTTCACTGAGCCTTGGTTTAAAATTATCATTACTGCAACCCCTGCTAAAGCTGTACTCTAAAAATATCTCACAATCAGGCATATTATTATCAGTATTTATGCGTTGCTTCTTTTTGAATAGCTTTTAGCATTAACCACAGAGTACAGTAAGTATTTACATATTTTCCACTTATTTACTATCATATTGCTGGTTTCTTTTATATATTGAAATTGCAGAGCTTATTGCTTCATGTTGTTCAGGCATGTTTAGCCATTACTGCTACTGCCAGGAGATGGGCAGAAAGAAAATACCTTTGTAATTTGCAGTCTCAGTAGCTCAATGGGTAGCAGACTTGGCTTTGATGCAGAAGGCTGTGGAGTTTATTCCCACACCAGCTAGTAAGGATAAATTTTTAATACATACATGGCAGTACATTATAATAGGGGTGCTGCACTCCTAATTGTGCCACCCTTCAGAAGATATGTTAAACTGAAGCCCCGGTCTACCTGAGTTGTGGCTAAACTGTAAAAGATCCTATGGAACTTATCAAAAAGAGTAGGGGGCATTTTGTATAGATAGATAGACAGATAGCCATCTTAATACATCAAGCCCCTTTAATTCTATTTACAGTTCTAGACATTTACATTTACAGTATTTATAATGTTTGCAGTATTTTACATCTTCAATTTCACAAACTTCAACATATTTCATTTTATCCTCATCCCTTTTTCCACAGAAATCTTTTTATTTCATCCAATCCATATTCATTACTCCTATTTTTATTGTACAGCAATTCATCACATTTTTTCACAGTATCCATACAATTACCATAAATGTTCTTATCCTATATGTCAACTTCACATTTTTTTCATACTCCCCATACAATATTATATCCGTTTATATTTTGAAAATCTTCCTACTTATGCTTATTTTCATTCTTTTCCAAAAGTCTTCATGTTTTTGACAATCCAAAAATAATTTGTTGTTTCTTCTTCATTACATTCTCAACAATTTTTTCTTCTCAGTTGCTCTGCATTTCATATTACTTTTCACAATCAACTTAACTGATAAAAATCTCTATAAAATATCCAGCATCATAAAAATCTTCATATCTTTCCCTTCGATTTTGTTTTAAATCCCATCCTTATGATCTATCTATGGGTGTATAAAACAATATTTTTCCATTATCATGTTATACCATTCCTTTCTATATTTTTCAACTTCATCAGTTTTAATTTTCCATACCTTCATTTTGTAATCATATTCTGTTTTTCATTATCTCCTCCTTTTACTTCTTTTCTTTCCATTTTCATTTTTCAGTGTCTCCATATTTCACATACAGTATTTCCCCATCAAGCTATCTTCCTTCTCCTTCATATTTTTAATACCCAAAAAGGTATATACATGCCAAATATATAACTGGATTTTTTAAATTCATACCTCCTTCTTTCATATTATATATAATTCTCATTCTAAGTGGATTGAGTCTTGATCCCCAAATAAAACATGTATACACTCCCAAAATATCCCACCATTTCAAATATCTATGTATTTAACACACATGCTTTCTTTCTAAAGGATGAACAGAAAGTTTTCTGCCAACTAACTAGCTTTTTTATTTCATCCAGAATTTTTTTTGATTGTTCTGTTATTTTTCCACTTTTGTCAAATCTGATTCCTAATATATATATATTTAATTTCTAGTAAAATAAATTACATTTAACTTTTATATTTCACCAAAGTCTTTATTTTTTGACCTGTTTAACCTTAGTCCAGCTTTGCCTAACCTCCTTTCCATCCTTATCACAGTTTCCCCTCATCCATACAATAACGAAATCATTTGCATATCATGCTTCTTGCATTGCAGCATTACGTTTGTTTTATTGCATTCATTAGTACCACAAATAAACACATATTCATTGGACACTCTTGTTTCATCCATTGTTTTGTTTTTTTCTTCTTTCCTATCGAGTCATTTACCATAACCTTCACCCAAAACAACTCATAACACTTCTTTAATACTTTTATTATTTTTTCCCAGACCCATAGCCCCCTAAAATATTTAACATTGCCTCATGACTTAGTGAATCAAATGCCTTTGCTGTGCCATATGCCACCAACCTTACATGTTCATTCTCCCTTAAAATATCATCTATTAGCTTCTTTTATTATTAATATTTCCTTTACTTGTTTTCCTTTACTCCATATACCTCCCCTATCACTTCTTCTAAACTAATCTCCATTCTCTTTTGCATTATCTTCATAAAGATTTTCTAATCAGTATTCCCCAACTTTATTGGCCTCCAATTCTTAATATTTTTGTCATCTTTCTTCCATATAAATGCAATCAGCCCAGCTCCTATCTTTTCATTTTCTGGCCCTTCCTACAACCATTCATTCAGTATTTCCGTGAGTATTTATTTTCCCCTTACACTCACTCCTTATAATATACATAACTTAAACCATGCAAACCCAGTGTTGATTCTTCTTTCCCTGCTTTTATAACATCTTGAAATTCTTTCAAGTGTTTCCTCTAACTTACATTTGCTTTGCCTGAAACTTTCACTTTCCACCTTCTCCTTTCAACTTCTTCCTCCTTAAACATTGTTTCTAGATAATTTTCTACTATCTCCATTATTTATTCTTGTTTACATTTTACAGCCCCATTATTCTCTATCACTCCATCCATCTTGCCTACCTTTCCTTTCCTCAAGAGTGAAGCCTTTTCCTTCTTTCCCTCTAAAAGATATTTCTGTCTGTACATTGTGTACACCATTATGAGTGAATAGACAACACAAACATAACTCTCACCTTCTTCCTCCTAATTTTAGTTTTCCTACTGATATTTTTGCAGCCTTAAATATTGAGGGGGATTTATACAGGTTACCACAAAGTATAGACTATGTGTTACACTATATGTAATCTTTCTGAGTAAATAGACAGCACAAAAAATGAGGTAGGGATGTTCTTGAACATAGAACATGTACACTTAGTATAGGAATCCATGAATGTGGCCTATTGTTTTATTTTTCTTTATTTTTCTCATACATTCTTTTCTATTTCTCTTACTCTGTCACTTCTTTCTTCTATTCCTCTCTCAAAATCTTTCAACGTGTTTTCATATTCAACTTTATTTCTTTTTTTACCCTTCTCTCTATTCCACAAAGTCTTTTTTTATGGTTCTTTTCAAATAGTACCCACCATTGTGTCCAGCGTTCATAAAATACTCTTACTGATAATTTTTTTCTACTTGCATCCCCTGCTAACCATTTTATTCCTTTTCCTTCTTTTATTATTTCTTCATTATCACCTAATACAGCCCACATTGCCCCATGATATGAAAAATCTACTTCTTTCCAACCTGCCACTTTCTTCATGTCACCTGAATATGCAGTATAACATAACCTATCTCTGTTTTAAAATTTCCTCTCTTGTATTTCCACTCTCTACTTTTTCTTCTCAAGTTTCCACATTGCATGATATTTTTTCATCATTTTGCACCGTTCAATGACTATTAAGCCTCTCACTTCATTTATTATACTGTTCACATTTAGTCCCAAAATAACTAAATCATCCCTTTCACCTTTTTGCTTCTTTTTCCCCATTCTTATTTTTCTTATTCTCATTCTCTCTCCACTAGCTTCAGCTTCTTTCTGCTCTTGTGCTTTATCATTTTCTTCTACATCTGCTAACCCATCATACTTATTTTCTGTTTGCATATGCATCTGTTCTACCAATAGTCCTTCCTCTTGCTCTTTTTCTTCAGCGTCAGTTATATTTCTTTTCATTCATCCTGAATATTGTTTTCTAAAAGCTGACTTTTCTCCCTCTCATCTTCTTTTTCTTGTACCCATTCTTTTTCCAGCACTAGACATTTAAACCAAAAATGGCCAGATTAATTATATTTACTAGAAAATAATTTACATTTTCTAGTAGCATGGCCTTCTTCTCCACATTGTCCACATCTTCTTTTTGTACATTCCCAAATCAACTATGTTTCATTTCCACAATTAAAGCAACCCTTCAGTTGGGCCAAATACCTAATAATTGGGCTTTTTCCATTTATTATAAAATTATTTTAAACATGTTGCAATTTTCCATCATGCATATCCAGTGTAACTCATACCTCTTTCCCCCTGTCCATACATTTCTGATATCATACATTTTTTATGTGATTCACTTTTATCATATACTGTGAGAAAAAAAAAGTTTTAAGTTCAAATTCCTCCATACCTGAAGTTCTGAACTACACAGTCAGTTTTCTTTTTAATTGAAAGCCAAAGTGTTGAAAATAAAGCCTTGCCAATGTGACATGTTATTTCTTTTTTCTATTTTACTCATAAAGTCTTAAAAGTTACTTCACAAAAATCTACTGAGCCCAAATGTATCAAAGATCTTATGTCTTTTAAAATAAATTCTAATGGCAGTATAATGTTATCCATAATATCATACGTGTCCATAGTAGCACTGGTTTTGTTTCTTATTCTTAACCAGCAGTCTTTTTTCTTAAGCTGCTGCCTTTCTACTGCTGCAAAACTCTCTCTCTTTATGCTGTATAATCCTTGTTCCTCACCTTGCAGCACTTAAATATGCTCTTTTTTTACTTTGTGTATCCCCAATACCCAGTCGCAGAGGCATATTTTTAAGAATGATAATTCCATCAGCCCTTGTACTGTGCTTCTCTACCTGTTTAAATAATGTTTAATCAAATCATGTTTACATACTTCTTTCCACAGTTTTTGAATTCTCTTACATTTTAAAAACACGTGTTCTGTAGTTCCCAATTCTTTACATTTATTACATATTCTATCCTGTTTTCTCTTATATGGTGTATTTGCCTGCACTGGTAATTTTCCTATGGACAACATCCACAAAAAATCATTACATTCTTTATTTTTTATAATTTCTGTATCTCATCATTATTGTGTTCTTCTTATCTATTTCTAACTCTTTCCATGGATCCACCAAATAAAAGGATATCATAATGATAACATGCCATTATTTTCTATTCTTTTAAATCACATTTTAGTGTAAATTTCTTTCATTTCTTCATTAAAAACACTTTTACTTCTATTTTTCATTTCCATTTCTTCCCAAATTTCTCTGTTTTTACAATACTTTATTGTTTCAATCAAATCTTTATTATTTGTGATTATTCCTTTTAGTACTTTATACATACTTAAAGAGGCTGCTTGCACATGGATTAACCCTCCAATCCCCCCTGTTCATCTTTCATATACAAAATTCCCCTCTTAACTGGGTTCAATCTTGACTCCCAAATAAATGAAAAAATATCTGCATAATTTATTTTTTATGTTTGATTACATCATGTAAACATTTGCTATATAAGATATTTTACCTATTAATACGGCGTTTATTAAATGTGCTTTCTTTTTTTTTTTTAATTTCTCCAAATGTTTTGGGTTTCTAATACTATGATGGGAATGGACTCCATTCCTAAGTCAAAGTATGATTAAAGTTCATGAAATTAGTATTGTTTCAATCTTTGATGTCAGCCAGAAGTGCTCTTCGTAGCACTCACAATTTAACCATAACCAGTAATGACTCCTTCTGCAATTCGTATGGGGTTACATGGATTGGTAACATATCTAAATACGATTGTTGAGTCTTTTTTATAAGACCCGTTGCTCCAACTACTATTGGAACTATCTGGGTATCTTTCTTCCACATTGCTCTTGTTTCTGCCTGCAGATCCAGATATTTTATGACTTTGTGTCTCTCTGTACGTAAGACGCTGTAGTCACTGGGTGCAGCAATTTCAATGATCAATGCTACTTTTGTCTTCTTTTCTTGGACCACTATATCAGGTTTTCTAACATCTATCTTTTGAACTGTTTGTAATGGGTGATCCCACCAAGGCTTTCGATACCATTCCCCACTCTGGAATTATAGATAAACTCACTAAACTAGGTATAAATCCCTATGTCACAAGATGGGTTGCCAACTGGCTCACTGACAGAGCCCACACTGTGAAAGTAGCAGACTCCAAATCCAACTTCAGACCAGTGACAAGTGGAGTACCACAGGGTTCAGTCCTGGGTCCTCTCCTGTTTGGTATCTACTTCCCTGAAGTACAGGCCAACACAGAAGGTCTTTGGCTAACGAAGTTCGCAGATGACTGCAAACTAGAAGCCATAATCAAAACTTCAAAAGATGTGGACATCCTACAAAAGGGCCTTGCTGAGACAGATGCCTGGTGTCAAAGCCATGGCCTCAAGCTCAATGCCAAAAAGTAAATTGTCATCCCTTTTGGTAAAAACTCTGTACCCATGAACTACCACATAGGCGGTAGTCTACTTAACACCGAAAGTGTGATAAGAGACCTTGGAACACAGGTGGACAGTAGTCTCTCCTTTGATAATCACATCACCACAGTAGTCAGGAAATCCTTCTACATGGCACACCTCATCACAAAAGGTTTCTCATCCAGGAAAAAAGAGGTCATTGTTCCCCTCTACTCGTCACTCATTAGACCCATTATGGAGTACAATGCCCCTTTTGGTATGTACCTCACAAGACATCTACAACAACTGGAAAGGCCACAGAAATACCTCACAAAGAGGATTACCAGCCTCAAACAGATGCCCTACACAGACTGTCTCAAAAAGCTGCAGCTTTACTCCATCGCATATTGCCTACTCAGAGGCGATCTCTGCCTAACATGCAAAGTTATGTCAAACCCAGAGCTTTTAGACATGATCCACTTAAAGAAATCCCAATCCCTACGAGCTACACGCTCTAGGGACCTAAACCTTGTCACCACAATAAACAGAACATGCTGGAGGGATAGATTCCTGTCCCAG
Organism: Protopterus annectens; assembly: GCF_019279795.1. Lineage (NCBI taxonomy): Eukaryota > Metazoa > Chordata > Ceratodontiformes > Protopteridae > Protopterus > Protopterus annectens. The sequence continues at coordinate 1,691,200,777 of NC_056735.1, forward strand.
AGACTTCCCATATTCTGGAACAAACTACCTATCTATATCAAACAAAGCTCCTCATTAGCACTCTTCAAGAAAAATCTTGATGATTGGATGGGAGATAGGAAATTCACCCCGGGGATCACTTCTGTGGCTCTGCTCGACAGTGGCACCAGAAAATAATTTTCTTGGGTGGCGAAAGCCAGGGTACCTTTGGCTAGGCTTATATAGGCCCTAGGGCCAATAGCCTAGTACCTACCTATGAACCTATGAACCTATGTGATATAAACTTCATCATTTTCTATGATGCTGTGTGGCTCATGCTTCCAGTGTTTTTCAGCCACTTCAATACCATAATGTTTGCACAATCACCAGTGCAACAGTCTTGCCACATTATTATGCCTTTCAGTATACATTCCTTCTGCCATTAGTATGTCACAACCAGCAACGAGGTGTGTGACTGCTTCGAATTTGGTTTTACAAAACCTTCATTTGTCTGCTTTTCCCACATGTTCAATGGACTTTGTAAACCAGCATGTATGTAGCCCACTATCTTGGGCTGTCAATATTAACCTTTCATCTCTTGGTTTGAATTCACCTCTCCTTAACCATTCCTGTGGTCATTCCTGATCAACATGAGGTTCTTCCAACTGGTTTTCCTGGTGCTGCAGTTTTCCTGCTTTAAAGGTTGCTTTTGTACATTTATCAAGACCAAATGACATTCTTATATCATTTGAAAAAGTTTTGACAACCTGCAGCTGTGCTTTCAATTCCTCATCTGATGAGCTATACAGTTTTAAATCATCGACAAAGAGAAGATGACAAGTCTTTACACTTTCTTGGTTTTTAGGAGCCAAATTGTAGCCATGGCCTAAGTTGTTAAGTAAACAGCTTAATGAGTTAATGGCAAGGCAGAATAGCAATTGTGACAGAGAGTCACCCTGGAATATCCTCCTTTGAATTTTTTCCCTGTGATAATAATCTGTCCTTTATCATGGCTTAATTTCAAAGTGGTCTGCCACTATTTCATGATCACTGTAATGTAGTCAATCAGTGTAGGGTGTATCTTATTAATTTTTAAGCACTCTTTTATCCGTGAATATGGGATACTATCTAATGCTTTTTTATAGTCAATCCATGCCATACTTAAATTCTTCCCCTTTTTACAGTTCTCCAGTATGACAAATGATCCTCTGTTCCATGTGACTTTCTTTTATTGCCCTTTTGTTCTACTGCCATAATTGAGTTTTCTTCTAAATAACTATAAACTCTGTCAGCATCAATTCTCATGTATAGTTTTTGCATCGTTGGAAGGCAAGTTATTGGTCTATAATTTTTAAGGTAGCTTGCAGGTTCACTCTTAAGAAGGAGCATTGTTTTGCCTGTTAGCCAGGTTGGTGTCTGTTTGGGGTGCACATATAAATAGTTCTTACTCATGGCTAAATCTTTGTGCAAAGATGTTAATACTTTTAACCAAATGTTAGGTACTGCATCTGGGCCTGGGGTTTTCCAGTTAGAGGCTTTTCTTAACTTTATCTCAATCTCTCTGGCTGTTACTTCATCCCATTTCATATCCTGCACCTTTAAATTTCTTTTTCTTCTTCTATCCATTTATCATCTTTGTTATGTTCCACAGGATCTTCATGGATACTTTTCCAAAATGTATCTGCTTCCTCTTTTTTTTTGGCAGTCTTTCAATTCCTTTTACCTTATTTCCAGTTCTCTATAAAACTTTTTTGGGTCATCAATAAATTGCGTACTTTTCCTTTATATTTATCTGTGTATCTAATACGTTTTTCCGCTTGTGCTGAAATTTGTAGTTTGTTATTTGCAATAGTGCATGCTAGATCCTAGTCTGTTCTAATACCGTGCATTGCTTTAATCACATCTATCTTTCTTAGTATTTTTATTGATCTCTTCCCTCTTCTATAGTCTTCTAAGAGTGACACTTCCTGTCTTAATTACTTTATAGTTTTCTCTATTCGATACTTCCATAATGGTATTCGATTTTGCCACTTCCTTTTCCTCACTACCCTGTGTTCTTGTGGTAGAACTTTATCAGTTATTAATTTAGCAGCACAGTAATATATCCTGTTTACTTTTATTATATCACATGGATCTCTATGGACAGTTCTAATTACATCATTCATTTGTTTTATCAGACTTCTGAATTTTAGGGTTTTATTGACCTTCTGCAGTCTATTTCTCTCATTGATCTTAATATATCTATCCATGTCTATTAAATCAAGGAACTCTTCTCTTAGCTCATTTTCTTCCAAACGTAGGGCACATTCCTTGTTCTCCATTTCCTGTGGGCATTCTATAGAAAGTTCTATAGCATCTTCCTGTGGCACCTTCTCTTCAACTTCATCCTGTGCCATCTGTTGCTCTGTCATATGGGAACTCACTGGCCTATCACTTCTCAGCATTGACTGCATCAGAGTTTCCAAAGTTTCTTGTTCCTTTCCTTGCTGTCTAGCTTCATGTAAATGTTTATACTGATTTCCTGTGGAAGGCTCCAAAATATCTTGATATGGTACCTGACCAATTGCTTCCTGTTCCACTGGTTTCCCCTTTTTTTCTTTACTCTAATTTCTTTCTTAATCATTTTGTATATCTTGTGTCTGGAAATTCTGGGCTTTTTGCATAATAGCAACAATTTCTTTCTTATCATCAGTAGTCCACTCTATTATCTTTATGGCACTTCTTTGGTCTATCAGTTTTTGTGATTTTTGTGGCCTGCTACTTCCTTCTACAACAGGGGGGCCATCCTCCCCCTGGGCCTGGCCTGACCCCATTGTAGGGATGTTTCCATATTTTGAGGATTCTGCACTGTCATTTTTTTTCATGCTTTCTTCTTGTATGAAAACCTATTTGTTTCCCAGAATATAATCATCCCCTGGAATTATGAAGCCCTTTATAACGTGCAGGATTAGTTTAAGAGCTATTTTTGGCAATATGGCCGTCGTGCAATCCAGGAACGAGCCCCAGGGAAGTGCATGTGAGCTCTTATGCTAATCCTGCATGGACCGAGCTCCTGTATGCAAATTTCCCTCATTTGCAGGTGAAAATCATGCAAATGAGGGCAATATATGATCCAGGAAGCTGGCAGCCATCGACGCAGGACGAGAGCAGTGTGCAGAAATTTACTCGGTTAGTAACCGAGTACAGTTCTGCAATCTACAAAACGGAGCTATGACAGCTCCAAATAAAGGCTGCATATCATTGAGGAAGCATGCCAATGTCCAAGTAGAAGGACAATGGCATTGTAAATTGCAAAAAAAAAAAAAAAAAAGCAACTTTTAATTTTCTTTTCGCTGATCTCGCCTGGTTAAGCATAGGGCAGAGACATGCAAACGGGATTGGAGGGAAATTAATAAAATAATCCTAAAATAAGCATTCTAACTAAAATCAGTATTCTGCCATGCAAGTCAATGGCAGTCAGAAGACAACCTGGCCAGTGAGTAATGGTTGCTAAGGGGGAGGCTCAGTGTGGGACATGTAACTATGAATTAGCAGGCAATCCTATGCAAATGAGGGAAGGGTTAGTGAATCCCAGATTTTCCCAGGGTGTGAGGCAGGTCCCAAGAGTGCAAGAGTATAAATAGCTGTGTGCAAGACTAGGATATAGGTGACATCATGGGTGTGTGTGTCAGGCATACTGTAAGTGGATTGGAGACCTGTGGCTCGGGATTGCTCCTAGCGTAGCACAGCTAAGCTAGGGGTCTGTCTAAACCTGCCTAGCACTCCTTACAAAGTGTAAGAGGGTGTGCGTGCTGTGCACCAGGTTGTACAGGAAGAAAAAGGAAGTTAAAACAGGAAAAAGCAGCTCTGTACACATTTGAGCACTCCATTTGCATGGTGCACACACGGGCCTAAACAGGGAGGCAATGAGAAGGGAAAACAGCAGTAGGAAAGTAATCAAGGATAACTAGCTGAGCTGCCAGGTGAAATGTATCAGAATCAGCTAATCACACAGGAAGCAGACCAGCCCAGCCCAGAACACCACTATAAACCAAGCAAACACCTACCCCCCTGGTTTTTCCACACTCTACACCACCTGTGTATACAAGCGGGGAAATTTTAAAACCAAACCTACAAAATGAGAAGGACTGCAGCAGGCAACATAGAACATCATGTGCAAGAGGCTGAGGGTGGTGAGGATGTCAATGCTGCTGAAAAACCCACAGTGAGGAGACAGAGAAGAGTGTACAGACCAAGGGTAACCTACCAGGGGCTACATGAGCTGGAGATAGTGGAGCACTATAGGGTGGACAGAGACCTCCTACAGCAAATTGCTGAGCTGTGCAGGCCACACCTGACACACCACACTGGCTGAGGGGAACCCATCCCAGTGGATACCAAGGTATGTGTAGGCCTAGGTATACTAGCCACAGGTACCTCCCAAACTACAACTGGGGATAACATGGGCATCTCACAGGCATCAGCATCCAGAGTATTCCTCCAGTTCCTGGATGGCATGTCAGCACATGCCATTGAGCACGTATATTTCCTCAACACATTTGAGGTGTTGACACGCAATATGTATCTCTTCCACCAAATAGCTAACTACCCTGGGGTAGTGGGTGTTATAGACTGCACGCAATTATGTATCAAAGCACCACCCGGTGAGCAGGTTAGGGCCTACATCAACTGCTAGGTCGTATGTGATGCCCAGGGCATTATACTGAATGTGTGTGCTGGATACCCTGGAAGCTATGACTATTCACACATATGGCAACTGACGCAGCTGTACCACAGATTTGCTGATGTGGACATCCCCTACAGTCACCTAGTGGGGGATGCTGGGTACCCACTGGAGCCATGGCTGATGACACCCATCAGAAATGCACACACACCTGAACAACAATGCCATAATGATGCACATGCACAGGACATATAATAGAACATGTGCTTGGGATGCTCAGGTCATGGTTGCAGTGTCTGGGCACATCCGGTAGAGCCCTGCAGTACTCATCAGCTACATGCACCCAAATAGTAATGGTATGTGCTATGCTACACAATATGATCCTGTGGAAACAGCTGCAGCAGGAACAGCATGGGGCAGGGCCACACAGCCCCCCCACCAATGCCAAGGTCAGATCTATATTAGTGTATCGAATGGACAAAATAGTGAAAGCTATTTAGTCGATCTGATACTGTCGAAATGGCAAAATAGCGAAGACACTAAACATCAAATGTTTTACCAGGGAAAAAATTTTGTGGGCCATCTTTGGGACTTTGCCATTTCCTGCAATCTCGGAGTTGATATATTTAAGTAGGGGGGTGTAGGGGGGCGAAGCCCCCCACTTATCTTTGTGTTTAAGGGTTTTTTTTTTTTTGCGGAGCAATGAATTTTTTTCCCTGGGAAAAGTATTCGCTGTTCCGTATGTTCAATATTTTGTGGTTTAGATATTATCGGTACAATGAAATAGCATTCACTATTTTAATCTTACGATAAGGTAATATAGACACCCAAGGCCTGTACAGGTACAGAGTGACTCGGTGGAGGAACAACCTGAGCCTACTTCAGTAGGCAGAAGGAGGCATGCTCAGTATGCCCTGGCCGTGGCAGATGTAACGCATAGCATATGGACTGACACAGTAGGGCCCCAGGGAATAACACTTCACTCTGACTTGCACAGACAGTAAAAGGGAGGCTAAACATGACACTACCTGTGCCCAACCATGTATAGGGAGTGTACTATGTGCATCCAACATAGGCAGCCCTCCAGTGCCATCCTCAAGTCCGGCACACCCTCAAGGTAGGTCAATCAACCTACCAATTGTCAAATGGAGTAGAATGTGTTTTTACCTGTAGCTATGGTATGGATGTGAACATGCAAGGGAATTGGGTGGCTGGATGTCAAGGCAGCAGAGAGTAGACACCCATAGTGGCAGCATGAGATCTGTAACACATACTGGAGTTACCATAGTAGCCAGTACTACACAGGGTGATAAAACCCACTGCAGGAAATGTCCTGAGCAACAGGGGTGTCCATAAGAGCCACACATACCAGTCAGGAAGGATCACATAACCAGCAACAGTCTCAGCCAGCAGGACAGGTGAAGACAAACACAAACAAATGCTGCACTATGGCCTCTGAATGTGCCCTATGGTTAATCCCTCCCCCAGGCCTACACAGACAGACCGCAGCAGCCCAGGCAGTCGGATGTAAGTTGTGAAGGCTAGGAAGTCAGACACTAATATGTAGGTAAACAAAGCTAGGATCTATACTACACTGGTAAGCCCTAGCCAGCAGGATAGGTAAGACTACAGACTGAAATGTAGTACCTGACATACCAGTACAGTCCTAGCAAATGTGTACAAGTGTCAAGTGCACCCCTCCATCCAACATACACATAGAGTAACAGTCAGGTGTGCCCCCCCACTCCTGTGTAGAACAGTAGAAACAGTCAGGTGCCCCCCCCCCCGCTATGCAGAAATGTAGCAACAGTCAATGGCAAATGACTGATGAATATCCTGCAGACACAGCATGCTACCTGTCGATGTACAACAAAAGGTCAGCACCGCAGTACAAACAACCTGGATGTGGTCCACACATGCAACACAGATGGCTATAGTGGGAATGCTCACACACTTAGAGGAATGAAGGCAATGTCAGTCAACAACATACTGAGAGGTCATACTGGGCATGCTCACACACTTAAACACATGAAGGCCATGTCTGCAAACACCACTGGACCAGACATATCTGAAAGTTGCAGTTCTCAGTATGAACACATGTCAGTATGCACCTCTCCTGCCTTGCACACACAGTGGATAGGAATGCAGACAAATATGTAAGGACAACACACTATAATAAGCCACAGGCACACAGGCATAGATGTGTGGAATAGGGTGACCATGACAAGGAGCCTTGCCCGCCTGTCCCAACTGGCACACATTCTAAGGCCCCCAACACATGAGGTGCAGATGTAACCCACTGCAGATACTAGCCACCAGAACCTGTCAGCATGACAGACTATGTGGTGTATGTGCCAGCTGTGCAACAAGACTGTACAAGGAAGCAGCCATCCAGTAGCTGTGTGCATGCACCTGTGACATATGACCCCCGTGTGTACCCGCATGTGAATGTCAACCCCTATATGAATGGGGTATGGCCCATGCACACACTACCCTCCCCATAGCAGTAGTATGACAAGCCTGCTGAGGTCATCTAATGTGAATTACACCTTTTGGAGAGCTATAGCTCAGTAAAATGCATGGCGCGTCCCATAATTGCGTACTGCTGTAGTGACAGAGTAGTTAGGTAGTAGTACTAACTGCAGACCTGTCAATTGTGTGAGTGTGTGTTTCTGTGTGTGCCTGTCTGCCTCTGACAGTGTAGAGTGAAATGCTTGTTAGCTACTCACACTACATGCAATACATATATTCAACTTTGGTAAGACTGCTGATGTCACTCACCTAGAAGTACCCCTCTGGGAGTGTGATAGCCCAGTAGTCGCCGTGGTGTGTCCTGTAACTGCGCACTGCAGTAGTGTGATAAACTAATTAGGTAGGTATTCGAACCCCAGCCCTGGCAACTGTGTGTGTTTGTGTGTGTGTGTTTGACTGGGTAGAGAGCAATGCCTTTTTAGGCTACTCACACTACATACAATACAAATACACTACTTTGCCAAGGCTGCTGATGTCACTCATCTAGAAGTACACCTCTGGGAAATTTCTAGCCCAGTAATCACCGTGGTGTGTCCTGTAACTTCGTACTGCTGTAGTATGATAAAGTAGTTAGGTAGGTGTTTGAACCCCAGCCCCAGCAACTGTGTGTGTTTGTGTGAGAGTCTGTGTGTGTGTGTGTGCCTGACTGGGTAGAGAGCAATTCTTTTTAGGCTACTCACACTCCATACAATACAAATACACTACTTTGCCAAGGCTGCTGATGTCACTCATTTAGAAGTACACCTATGGGAAATTAATAGCCCAGTAATCGCTGTGGTGCATCCTGTAACTGTGTAGTGTGATAAACTACTTAAGTAGGTGTTCGAACCTCAACCCTGGCAACTGTGTGAGTTTGTGTGTGTGTGCGTGTGTGTCTGACTGGGCAGAGAGCAATGCTTTTTAGGCTACTCACACTCCATACAATACAAATACACTACTTTGTCAAGGCTGCTGATGTCACTCATCTAGAAGTACACCTCTGGGAAATTGGTAGCCCAGTAATTGCTGTGGCATGTCCTGTAACTGTGTACTGCTGTAGTGTGATAAACTAGTTTGGTAGGTGTTCGAACTCCAGCCCTGGTAAGTTTGTGTGTGTCTAAATTGTATCCAAAGGCACAGGACCCGAAGCTAAAGTTGAGAAACACCAATTTTTAATGAACCCTAATCCAAGCAGGGGTAGATGAATGCAGGAAAACACAAATATAGAGTCTAATAGGGCAGAGCAGGCACCCAGATGTTAACAATGCCACAGAACCACCCAGAAGAAGCAAGAGGCTTGCTGAAAGGGGTAGGAAGAACTCGGTTCAGGATTTTCAACATCCCCCCAACAGAGGGGGGAAAGTATTGAGACAGCAACAGTTAGCATGGACAAGCCATCACAACTGATTTTGGATGAAGAATTAACTCTCATAGGAACAGAATTGCCCCTTAACAGACAAATTACTTTTAGGAAAGACAACTTTTCTATTTTTAATTACACAGATTTGATCCCCATGCAGGCTTTTTTTAGTCCCTTTTCGAAAGGCTTACATTTTGTCGCCTCGAAGGTATCTAACACAGTAGAAGCAATTTTGGATTTGAAACTGTTCATTCGACAAATGAACCTTCAGTTATTTTTTAAGGGAAAGCCTAAAAATTATTTTAATCTTGTTAGGTCAAGCACCTTTAACCCCCCTAACCACTCTGTGTTAAATGTATTTTCAGACTTGGTTGAAACAGAGAGAAGGGAAATGCAAGGTAAGACACACAAAGCCGGTTTTAATAATTTAGTGCAAGCAGAATTAGAACTGATTGACTTGTTAAAAAAAGAAGGCTGCAGAATTATGAAACTGGACAAGGGAGGCGGGGTTGTATTAATGTATGAAGTTGATTATGAAGCTTATTTACATGAAATGTTACAGGACGCTGAGCAGTATGAAATTGTATCAAAAAACAAAATTAATATTGCATATTCTAAGATTAGCTATCAGTTGTTTGACCATTTATTGCAAGGGGTAATTAATGAGAGTCTTTACAATTTTCTTTTAGTAGACAAGCCTAAGGTTCCGGTCATCTTCGGGATTCCGAAGACACACAAAGGATTAGATCCCCTCAAATTTAGACCGATTGTGGCTGGTGCGGGGGGTATCACGGAACCTTTAGCTAAATTTATTGATGCTAAACTTAAAAAATATGTATCTACTATTGAACATATTTGCAAGGATTCTTGGGATTGTTTGAGAGGCATAGATCAAGCTTATTTCACTTCGCACATGCTTATGATAACCATAGATGTAGTAGAATTATTTCCCAGTATCCCACACAGTATAGGACTGGAATGGTTAAGAGAAATTTTGGTTACCCAGTCAGGTCTTGACAGTAGAACAATCAATTTAGTGATAGAATTTATGGAGATAATACTGGAAAACAATTTCATTCTTTTTAATGGTGAATTTTTCAGACAAAGAAAGGGTGTTGCTATGGGGAGTCCTTGTGCAACAATGTATACTAACCTTGTTCTCTATTATTGGGAACAAAAATTTGTGTTACGGACTACCTGGAATAGGTTCATTAGATTTTATAGAAGGTTTTTAGATGATATATGTATTTTATGGGAAGGTACAGAAAACGATTTTAGGGGATTTATGGAACATATTAACTCTAGTACAGATTTTTTGAAATTTACCTATTCTATTGATTTAAATGAATTAAATTATTTGGACATCACGCTCTCAAAGGATTACATTAATTCTGGATTTCATTCAAGAATTTATAGGAAGCCCACGTTTCTAATTCTTATTTACATTTTAGTAGTGGGCATCCTTTTTATCAAAAAAAGGCTATTATTAAAGGGCAGCTCATTAGAGCTTCAAGAATTTGTAGCTCACTGGAAAGTTTTAGCCTTGAAGTTGAGACTATTAAAAAATTATTTTTAGAGAAAGACTATCCTGAAACTTTGATAGATACTGTTACCCAAGAAATTTTTAAAAATAGGGAATCAAAATATCCAGCATTATTGGGATTAGGTAAACTACAAGAGAAAAGCGAACCTAAAAAAGACATTGAGACTGGAAATAAATTTTTGCACACTTTTTCGAGTAATTCACATAAGGTGGAATCTATTATTCTTAAATACTGGCCCATTTTGGGGGTCAATGAAGAAATGAAACGTTTATTTCCGAGCCAGCCACATTTCATTAGAAAGAGGGGTATTAATTTAAAGGAACTTTTTGAAAAAAGGGGAAATGTAATATTAGTAATAAAATAAGTGGGGTACACACAAATGTGGCAGTTGCAATCAATGTTTTGCCATGTTAAACCACAACACCTTCTATCTACCACATAGAAATTTTATAGTGAGAACTAATAAACACTATAATTGTGGAACCAAGGGGTGGTATAATTAGGAGTTTGCACCTATTGTTTAAGTTTTTATGTTGGTAAAACGGAGAGAACTTTAAGGAAAAGGGTGTACGAACACTTCTATGACATTTCTAGAAGTAAGGAGTCTAATGCATTCTTTAAACACTCTCAAAAATGTGTAAAAATGAACTTAAAGTTTATGGTGCTAGAACAAATCACCCCAGAGGTAAGAGGGGGAAGCTGGGAGACTCGTTCAATGTTTTGTGAACTTTTTTGGCAGTTGAGATTAGATGCCACTAGCTCTCCTGGGTTAAATGATAGCATAAATATAGGATGTGTTTTGAAGCTCAGGAAAGCAAAGCTTTGAATGAGCATCATGGTGTTTATATGTTTATATATTTATTACACCATACTATTTGATTTTATAATATTGGTTTTAACTTATGCTTGGTATAATACTTAAATTTGTTAATGTATTTATGTTTGCTTCTGCATAGATTGCACTTTGACAGCTTCATGGTTTGTACTTAAATATTTGAATTTATTTTATTTAATTGAATGCAATCTACTAGTCATGTGATTAATTAACTTGCTATATTAATAAGAAATGGCACTATGGTTTGTATTCATTCCTTGAAAAAGCCTGGCAGGAGTTGGGTGAAAGCACTTGGATTTATTGGTGTATTGTGATTCATTAAAAATTGGTGTTTCTCAACTTTAGCTTCGGGTCCTGTGCCTTTGGATACAATTTAGATTTGCTGTGTGAGCTGTTTTGTGTTTGTTTAAATCAAGTTTGTGTGTATGTCTGACTGGGTAGAGAGCAATGCTTTTTAGGCTACTCACACTCCATACAATACAAATACTCTACTTTGCCAAGGCTGCTGATGTCACTCATCTAGAAGTACACCTCTGGGAAATTGATAGCCCAGTAATTGCCGTAGCGCATTCTTTAACTGCTTACTGCTGTTGTGTGATTTAGAACGGTGGTAGTGTTCCATCTCCATCCATGCCAGTTCCGGTTGAGATGTGTGTGTCTCAGTGTCTGTGTAAGGAGCAATGCATTATAGGCTACTCACTCGCAGTACATTACAAATGCCTTACTTTGGTAGTCCTGCTAATGTCATTAATTGTGAAATACACCTTTGGGGAAGATGAACTTCAGTAATGTCTGTAGTGCATAATGTAACTGCGTAGTGCTGTAGTATAGTAAACCAGCAAGGTAAGGGTTCTACTCCCAGACATGACAGGTGTGTGTGTGTGTGTGTGTGTGTCTGTGGGGTTTTACTAATTTCATTTATGGTGGCCCTACTATATATCACAATGTCAACCATACAGGGATAACAGATGTAAATGTCTGAGAGGCTGGGGTGCAAAGCCATACCCATACATGTGACATCAAGGCCTGCCAATCACAGTTAGCAACCCCACTGTGCCTTCACATGTGACTCACAACAGACATACCATGCCTGACAACATGGCCTGTATGGATAGATGATGCTGACATCAGGAAATGCTGTTAGCATGCTATCACTGAGGGTGCAGGGTAAATCTGCTGACCAGTCCCACTCCCTGCCACACATGGGCAAGGCTGGCACATCTGATGATAAGCTGTGTTCACAGCATGGGCCAGACACCCCAGGTACAGTTCCACATGTCACTGTACATGCATGTGGGAGGTGTGCACATCCTAGACACTATCCAAGTCATGGACTAGGGAACACATACATGGCAAGTGATGCACAGCATTGGCTACACACAATAGTCACCCAGGTGCCTGGAAGATGGATGCAATACTCACCCATGCAGGCAAATGCAGATGCTACAGACCTGTGCCACAATGCAGAGCATAGTCATGTGGGCTGATGCCAAGGTATACCCATCGCCTACCCTTGTATAGCCTGCTGGCACTGTTGGCCACCACACACCCATGCAGACATGCACCCATGCATGTCCGAACTGGACCCTGTGTGTTCATGTGCATGTTGTATGGTGTTTATGTCCACATGCATGTGCACTACTCCCCCCAGGGCACAGTGATGCATGCCGCCTTATGTCTGACACCTCCTCATACTCACTGCCCATATGACTTCTGTATCACCCGTGTGGTGCATGTGTTCCCTGCACATTGATGTGTTGTGGCAATCCCACTAGTGATGGTTTGCACTCCTGGCCCTGCCAAGTGTGTTAATGTGTGTGCGTCCCTGTGTGAGTGTGCCTGTGCTGACACTGGCACCTGTTCATGCAGACAGGCATGTGTACGTCACCTACTGTATATATACCGTATCCCTGTTGCAGATGTCATTCACCATCACATATATGTTCTGAGTGCTCCCCACCAGATAACCCATGTGGCGACAGATAGCACTACATAGCTGTCTAGTATTTGATACCCTGTGCTGGTAGGTGTGTGACACATAAATGCATCGGTTTTACCCTCCCACCCCTCCCTGACATGTATTCGCCTCTGTCTGCCTCCCCCACTCCCTCTCTGGTGGATGTCGAGGCCCACACCTGCATTGCTTAGGCAGCAGCATGTGTATTTAAAGTGATGCTCATGATCAGCTGATGGCCTCTGCATGAACTGCAGGCCTACTCTAGCCAATTGCATGTGGAACAGATGTGGCAACATTCCCATAGCCATTTGCATGGAAATGCACTCCAATACCTGGGAACATCCTGGTGGTGTTGGCCCTTGTCTGCCACTGTGAGCAGGAGCTAGAACTGTCGTTTGGCAAACAGCATTTCAGATGGATTGGGGATTTACCTCTAAAAACAAACACTGTGGGAAGAGGGCAACAAACAGGAGGGGGATGTGCCTGACCTGACTACGAACTGTAAGTGCTGCTATACTGCATATGGAGTAATGCTGGATTAACAGTGTTTGTCTGGATATGCCTGTTGTACATGTCGCAATACCTGCCATGTCAGTTCCATGTATATCAGGAATCCCCATTTGCAGGCTCATCTGCAGACTGGGCAGTGTTGTGCATCTATCCATGGAATGCAGAAGGTACTGTGAGGATTGCAATCTGTTGATGGTGAAGACTGTGACAGTTACTGACTACATATACCTCATTGGACATATGTTGCAACAAACCCCATTACAATGGTAGATTAATGAGGGTATCACAGCAACATGTCTATACTGGTCCTGTGTATGTGCTGTCAGCCACACCTCTGTCAACCTTTGTACATATGTCGTGCATGAAGTGGTGCATATGTGCTGTACAACGTAAATAGTGTCAACATATCTGATAACACACCAGTGATATAACAGAGTGCTACACATGTCATGTACAGTAGGGGTTACACTTAATGCCATACCCTGGAAATCCTGTAGATGTTTGTACAGTACTGAAGTCTGTGTAGTGATGGTGAATGCCAGCAGTGTGTGTATTTCTTAATATGTACTATGGCCTGTGTACAGACTGTGGTAGATGTCATTGTTCTAGCTCCCCTTCTATCTGTTGTTACATGCTGCCCCATTGTATGGTACCATATTACCTTACATGTGTGTAGGGCCATAGACACACATGTCCCATACCACAGACAGCCATCAGACCGGACTGTGTAGCAGCCCAGTATATGTAGGGTCATTCTGTGAGTGGCACATATGAGGATGGTGTAGGACAGATAGTCCATATTCTGTACTATTATGCTAGCGTACCATATGGGGCTGTGGCTGTGTTCATATTGGTTGTGGTTGTGCACTGTCACACAGGTGTATCCTACCCTATGCTGTGACATGGCTGTCGAGCCTGCTATATATGCCGGTACTGTACCATGATAACCTTAGGATGTCTGTCAGTAGCCAATGGCACACATGTTATAAACAGATGTCACCTTCCACATACACCGTGTCTGTGATAACAATCCCAATGACAGTAGCAAACGTCTATTAATATACCAGCTATACATGCCAGACATTCCCTGCACTACTACATTGGGACTACAGAGGCTGGGGTAGGGCTACACTCCATGTCAGTACACATGTAGTACTTCCAATTACCATTGTCATGGCAACCACCCACTATGAACCCATACATCATGTGGGCATATTCCCTGTACATTCCCTGTGTGATGGACATTCTTCATGTGTGTGGGCATCAATGTTACAGACATCAGGTAGCAATACCTCTTACAGGAGAACCTGCACACTCAGGGCAGCCACATATATGTAGGACGATCAGGACATACAGACAGACTGTGAGTAGAGTGGTATAATGCTTTGCATAGTACTGGTGTTATAGGGTGTGTGTGTGTGTGTGTGTGTGTGTGTGTGTGTGTGTGTGTGTGTGTGTGTGTGTGTGTGTGTGTGTGTGTGTGTGTGTGTGTGTGTGTGTGTGTGTGTGTGTGTGTGTGTGTGTGTGTGTGTGTGTGTGTGTGTGTGTGTGTGTGTGTGTCTGTACATACTAGTTTACCTTGGACTGCAGTCTGTCTGCATAGCTTACTACTGTGGGCCTATCCTCTAGCTGGACAGAGGTGTGCCTATCATGTGTTGTCTGTCCACCACACAGGTCCTGTGTCGGATATTACACTGGCAGTGCTTGTGTTGCATGCTAGCAGTACATGGCTATACCTGATGTTGTATTCCTGCATAAGGGTATGTTGCAACACATCCTGTAACACCAGCATGTTCCAGGGCATGTTACTGCAATATTGCGGGTATGGCCCTGCGTTCCTGCCTTTTTCCTCCACATATATGGCAGCTTTTGTCCTGCTGTGATACGGGTTTGGGTTGTTAGGTAATGGGCTATCATTAACCACTGCTAGCATTCCTACTATCATCCCAGTCATAGCGTGGATACCCACAACATTTGTTGGCCAGGGACCATACATGTGACAGATACATTGACATTACCACAAGTAATGAATGTTCCCCCTAGGCCTTGACAACAGGGTGTAACTGGAGGCTGCTGAACTACATCTGATATTGTTGACTGTTACGTATCGTGCAGGCAAATCTGTTGTCAACTGTTGTATGAATTGAAGGGCTTAGCCTGGACACCATAGTATGATATATATCCGCACTGTCTGCATCAACTGTTTTGTGTGGGCCGCACATCCATCACTGGTTATATACATCAATATCCATGTGCTGTCAGTAATGGCATACATTATTGTATGGTACACAAATAAAGGTTGTCTGTGTATACATACCTGTGTGTTGTGTTATTGTCCTTTGAATTGTGAGTGGGTATATGTGCAATGTAAGTATCCCCTTTGTGGGGCTAGTTGCCACACCACACATGTCAGAGATACCCGTTACAGGGCTTGTGGCTGGGGATATACATTGCACCCAGTACGTCCACACTACTGCTACACATGTATGGCTACTAATACCCTTTGTCTGTATATATGTGTATGTACCCATATATCCCATATATCTTATCTATATATAGATATGTATATATATATATATATATATATATATATATATATATATATATATATCTGCACATGATTGTCAATGTATGGATGTGTGTGCATATCTGTACCGTTGTAATGTGTAGCCCTTCAACATAGTTCATTCCCTGCGGTACAATGGCGTATCTGCATGATATGTTACAGATATTGGCCTGACATGTACAGGTGACATGGATAACTGTTAGAGCATTGTAGTTGTGTTGTGGTGGGTCCTGCTGTCAAGTACTGCATGTGCTGGATATTGGATTGCACAGCATATCTGTTAGGGCTGGGGGGGGGGTTACATTGCAGTAATTACCAGGTGTCCCTCATGTGTGCCCCCACCCCCGTTAACTGTGCTCATGGTCTGTTATGTAGCACGGAGTGGGCCAGGAGTCCATTCCCATGTGGAAATCATATACACATGTCTAACTGTATATACATATATACATATTTTTTTTTATGTATATCTGCATAAGTACATATGTTACACCCCCATATATAGAGGGATAGAACTGGACATTGATATAGCTTTAGCTATGTATATGTATCCATAGATATATGTATGTGTATGTATGTAGATATATATATGAACATATTAATTTATCTCTGTACGATTGCTGTTATATGGTTATTTGTAAGTCATACATACACACACACACACACACACATATATATATATATATATATATATATATATATATATATATATATATATACCTATAGCTGTCCATCTCTCTACATTAACAGATGTATAGCTGTCCATATGTCCATACATCAATTTTCCCCTTCCAACGTTTTTTTATGTATATCTGCATAAGTACATATGTTACACCCCCATATATAGAGGGATAGAACTGGACATTGATATAGCTTTAGCTATGTATATGTATCCATAGATATATGTATGTGTATGTATGTAGATATATATATGAACATATTAATCTATCTCTGTACGATTGCTGTTATATGGTTATTTGTAAGTCATACATACACACACACACACACACACACACATATATATATATATATATATATATATATATATATATATACCTATAGCTGTCCATCTCTCTACATTAACAGATGTATAGCTGTCCATATGTCCATACATCAATTTTCCCCTTCCAACGAGAGACAGATCTCAGAGCAGAGGGGGCAGAGGGAGAAGTGGAAATCAACAGAGAAGGAGGAGCATCACGCGAAACAAACGCAAGCACAACGAGGAATTGATGAGTCACAATACAATAAAGAAGGCGTTTATGAATGCAAAAGCCTAGTAGTTAATTTATCATCATTTGACTTAACTCAAGATGAATTAAATGTTTTAAAAAAGGGACTGTAATTCATTACTACAACGGACATGGACATAGCAGACATTGTGTTTGATATCAAAATGTTTAGGCGTAAACTTATGCTCAAAACCATATTTGATAATAATTCCAATGAGGAAATTCATACTTTAGGAAGCCAAGTTTGTTTATACCTAAACTTGTTGTTGTTGTTTGTCTTTTCCCGGTAAGGGGTCGCCACAGCGGAACTCCGGTCTGCTAATGATTGGCAGTAGATTTTTATGAAATGCCGAGGTGCCAGCTCGATGCTCAACCTTCAATGAAGGCACGCCCATTTACGCACACATGTCTTTCAAACACTACCCAACCGCAGGGAGGACAGGCAGACTCCACACAGAAGGCACTCCCAAGCCCAGTCAAGAATCGAACGGGAGAACCTCTTGCTGTGAGGTAACAATGCTACCGCCGTACCACCGCGGCAGACTTTGTTTATACCAAGCGCATTAATTAATGCTTTTGAAAAAGTATGCATAGAGGATGCTTACAAGGTGTTTTATGAACAAAGAAAGAAATGTCATAAAAATAAATGGCACAATTTGAGTAAGACTGAACATGAGGCACTGATACATTTACAGTCAGATTGTAGGCTAGTAATACGACCTGCAGACAAAGGTGGGAAGATTGCCGTAATGAATAGAGATGACTGATTTTAGAATGAATATTTTGGGAACTGATTTGAGATTTTATCAAATAATATCACAGGAACAAGTGAAGCAAATGATAATAAATGTGCTTAAAGAGGTGAGGAATCTTGAAAAAAAGGGACTCATAGACCCTGATCTTCTTAGATATTTTATTATAACGAATCCCACTACACCAAATATTCAAGGATTGCCGAAATTACACAAGTGTTGTGTAAACCCCCCCCCCCCCCCATGAGACCTATCGTGGCAGGGAGAGATTAGTGCATGGAATCTGCTTCCATTTTTCTAGAAAAAAAATCTTAAAAGTGTTTTAGAGAAATCAGATTACATTTTAAAAGATACTGAACATTTTGTCAGAGACCTCTATATTTTTTCCAATGAGGCATGCACCATGGAACCTGTTCTATTAGTTACGCTCGACGTAGTTTCCCTTTTCACAGTTATCCTGAATGACTTGGGTATTAACAGTATTATGAAATTATTAGATCAAGATGATAATTACAGAGAAGAAAATAAAGAACTAATACAAACTTTGTTAAGGTTAGTACTTGAAAACAACATCTTTACTTTTAGGGACAGGGTCTACTGGCAAAAGAATGGCGTTGTGATGGGAACATCGTGCGCCAACAGTTATGCGAATAGAGTAATGTCAGTATGGGAAATACAATTTATAGAAAAGGAAACATACAAACAGAATATACTATTTTTTAGAAGGTTTGTAGACGACCTTTTTTTAGTATGGAAAGGGTCGTTGGAGCAATTAATGGAGTTTGTAATTTATATTAACAACTCCACACCTTTTCTTAGATTCACATTAAATTGGTCCCAGACAGAGCTAAATTTTCTAGATATCAGCATCATAAAGGAGAAAGATGGAGAAATTAGTACCAGGATGTATAGAAAAGAATGTCATGTGAATAAACTATTAAGTAAAGAGAGTATACATCCTAAATTTGTATTCAAAAATGTTGCATACAGTTATATAGAGTATCGAGACTTAATGTGAAACAAGATGATTTCAATCAGCAAATAGATATGGTGAGTGCGGAACTAGTAGAGAGAGGCTATGACAAGGATTCAGTATCAAAAGATGTGGTTAATATAAGGGAATTAAGAAAAAACTGGAGTGAAACCTTATTTTTCAGAACCTCAAGTATATGCTCAGGGCCATAAACAAAATGAAAATACAGTTAGGATGTGTCTGAGTCATTCTAGAGATGTAGGGAAATATACAGATGTTTTTAATAAACACTGGGACCTTTTGACAGGCATGTGGCTAAATTTTTAGATAGATATCCGCAGTTTACTTTTAAAAATAAAAAATCACTAAAGAGAAGATTATGTACACCTAAGGACTTAAAAGAAAAGGTTGAACAGATAGGAACCAGACCATGTAAGAATTGCCAGTTCTGTGAAATGATTAACTTAGAAACAGAATTTAAACATCCAGATACTAAGGAATTATTTTATTTAAAAGTAAATGCAACTTGCAACACATGTCACGTGGTTTATTTAGCCCAGTGTCAACTTTGTAACAAATTTTATGTGGGTAAAACCGACAGGCAGCTAAAAGATAGAATAAGGGAACACATATGTCATATCAAGAAGAAAAGTCTGTTTAATGCACTGGCTAAACATGTTGCTGAAACAAATGATAGACACATTTTTAAATTTAGAGTCTTAAGTAAGTCTATGGTAAATAAGAGAGGGGGTGACATCAGAGCCAAACCTAAAGAATTAGAAGCAAATTGGATAGCCAGATTGAGGGCTGATGTAGGACATGGTCTGAATGACCACATCCCCATTAGACCTATTTTAAGGAATAGACCATTACGTACATGATTTTAAAGTTTATATAAATGTTTTAAACAATGTTGTTATTTACAACAACAAAAATGGTGGTGTACCTAGCTATATGTTCATCATGCCCAGCCTTCTATGTTGGCAAAACGATAAGGAAACTTCAAGAAAGGATAGTGGAACATGTTAGAGACATTAAAAAACAGAAAAATACTAGTTCCCTTTATATGCATAGTCTAAGATGCCAGAATTTTAAGAGATTTTTATTCTTTGTTATTGACAGAATTGTATACTACAATAATAACAAAGGTGGTGATAACAACACCTTACTTGAGGCTAAAGAATGTTTATGGCAATTACGGCTAAATGCAAGTTCTAGCCCTGGTATTAACGAACATATTTCTATATCAAGTATACTAAATTACAAGTCTCAATTTATTTGATCTTGTATGTATTAGGTTAACATCTGATAATTTAATGTTTTAAATATTTTGTATAACAATATGAATTTTAATGTTAGTAGGAAATATTTCAATGAATGATTTTATGCTGGATTGTATAACAATTATTTATTTTTAATAATTATTTAGATTTATATTATTACCTAGATATTTATATATGTATTTTTAACTTTTATTTATTGGTATTACATATACATAGTTTTTGACAAGAAGGTTTTATTACATTTACAAATTAACAAGTTTGCACAAGTCCTGGCTGTTTATGCTCATTTTTGATGAAAATATTGCTGATTGTACCTTTTAAATGAAGAATTTTTAGCTGCGTAGGTAATAATTTGTTTAATTGTTTAATTGTTCAATTATCCAATTTACATAAGGATTTAAAAAGAAGTTCAACACAAGGATTGTCAGTACTCTGAAGATGCCCTGATGTGTGTGGGTGAAAGCGCTTAGTACAATTTTGGTTAAATAAATAAATCAGTGGTCTGCAGTTGTTCCTGGTTCGCCTTTTTTGTTTTACTAGTTCTGGTTATTTATAAAGTATTTTTATCTCATATAATGTATAAATAGTCTATGTCTCTTTAAATGATTAAATGGTTAGGTCACATGATTTGTGTTTTTTGTCTTAAATAAGTGTTTTTACTTACAAATAATCACACCTGAAGAAGCATTAGTGAAAGCGCTTGTGTACCTTGTCGAATAAACAGCTGTGACGTTGAGAAATCTGGAGCCTTGTCTTTGCTACTTTACAGTGATACTTTTTGTAATTTTGTTGGTTTTAAGCAAAGACATTTGGTGTCTGTTGGTTTTTCTTGCATATGTCCATGCATGTTCGGCCTATATGTGTGGCCTGTACCTCATTCTCTTTGCATTTGACATGGATGACCTTAGGACTGAGGTCAGTCATTCATGCCGACACGTACGTGTTTCAGACGTATCGTCTCCAGCAATATATGTGTTCTACCACATATAACTGTGTAACTTGCAACGTTTGAAGTGTATTAGAGCAGGATATGACAGATATCCCTATATGTACCCACATTATTGTGCACTATGTCCGTGATTCATGCATTAAGAGGTTGTGTGGTGTGTCATTACTACATTCCCTGTGCTGTTGACTGATTGTGCTGGATGATATGTATGTGGAATGAGTGGTTATGTACATCTGTCATGGTTTAATGGTAAATCACGTAGTGTATGATGTGCAGCATCCCGGGTGTGGGCCTTCCAGAGACTGCATATTGTGTTTCAGGGCAGAACACCGGCTGTTGGATACAGAGTGAGTTTGGGACATTTGAGCAGTCGTAAGCGGGTGTGCGCGGGTATTTGCAGAGCTAAGCAATGCTAAGCTCTGTTTGCATTACCTTACACTCAGCTAGTATCTACTTAGCTCAATCTGTGTAGGCAATGCTTACCCCCATGCGAATACACGTACACACATTTACAACTGCGTATCCATGCGTACTACTGCTGTTATGTACTTACACATGCTTACTAGTGCCTTAGTCAGTATGACACTTCACATGTGCATTTAAGGCAGTACTCCTGTGCAAATATAAATGTTACTTAATAGGTTATACAGCACAACAAAGTTAACATATGGATATCACATGGAAAATAGGATGTGCTGCAGTGGGACTCGACCAGGGAATGCGTGCGCGTTAGGTGGATGCTCTGGCCACTACGCTACTGCTGTTTTCCTTCATTTGCATATGTCTACCATAATGACATACCCATTTTCCCTTCCCCTGGTCCCTGAGCTCCATGTACACAGCATCCATCCATTCCCCGGTTGCTATCCCTGCCATACTACACCTCCACACATTTCCCTCTCTGCACGTCTCGGTACACCTCCAGTATACTGTCCCCACCCAAGCATCTGCAGGCTCTTCATCCGTTTAGTCCATGTACATACCAGCCTTCCCCTGATCCTCTTCCAATACTATTGGTGACATCAATGTGACCCACAACTGTTGGTTCATCCTGCCAGGGATGGACCTGTTTATTTATTTATTTATATTTGTTGACCGGGAGTGTCCGACTGGATGTAGGTCCATTTTCAGCGGAGGCCCGGGGAGAAAAGCTCCACAGTTAAAATAAACAGACAGTAGTTACATTGGATTACATAGTGATTAACAATTTACATTGCAATTAATTACAACATATTTACAGATGAAGAACAGTACATCAGTAGACAACTAGAATATTTATCTGTGAAGTACATAACAGACATTAACAAATGTTACAAGAAGAAGTTCCTGCTGCATAATAAGTACTGGCTTATGAGCATCTGAGCTTGAAATAATCAAGGTAGTTAGTGGAGTGGAAAGAAAGGTAGTGGTTGGATGGGGAGGGTGATATTAGAGTGGGAGTTGTAAGGGCATAGCCAGCATGTTTTTAGGTGCACTTTTAGTAAAGTTTTGAAGTGGGTGCATGATGGTATGGGAGTAATTGTGGGTGGAAGGGAGTTCCATAATTTGGCCATGGTGCAAGAGAATTGTGCTTCACCAGCAGAGTTATTGGCTTTAGTGATCTGCAAGTGATTTTTGTTGCTGGATCTTAGTGGTCTGGTGGTGCGATAGGGTTGGAGTAGATTCTGGAGGGATGGGACATTTAGTGGATGATTTACTAGTTTGTGGGCAAGTGGGAGTTGATACCATTGAAGGAGGTGAGGGAGTTCAAGCCAGCCCAGTTCAGCAAGTGAGAGACAGTGGTGACTACGGTAGGATGCCCCTGTGGCGAATTTGGCAATTTTGTTGTAGCAGGTCTCTAGCTTGTTTAAATCGCATTGCCTTAGGTTGGTATATATTGGACAGGCATAAAGTAGGGTGGAGATAAGGTGGGAATTTGCTATTGAAATCTTTGCTGCTTTGGTGAGAAGTTGCTTATTTCTGTATAGCGCTCCTAGTTTATTGTGGACTTTTTTTATGGTCAAGGATATGTGAATGTCAAATTTTAGTTTATTGTCTATTTCCACTCCTAGCATTTTGGTGTGTTCAGTTGTTGTGTCAAGAGTAGACCTAGCTGATCTACAGTGTTTCTCCCACTGGCAGCATCCTGCCAGGGTATTGTGTAGCAGTGGTTTGCTCACACACCTGGCCAGCCTCATCTCTCTGTTCCACGGAACCAACACCCCAGGTGTGACATATTGTGCATGAAGCATGCTCACACCCCCCCCCCATGGTATGCACTGTATATCATTATTCCCTTCGGTATTATGCAGGACTACTGTTCTCACAGTATGATTGGACAGGCACTGATTTGTGCTGCACATAGACTGCTCATAATACTGTGGTTGAGCAATGGACACGTGTTCTGGTATTAATCTACACACTTATATACATTTCCTATACTGTTGGATGCCTGTGCTGGATGATGTGTTTGTGATCACAGCAGCTGAATGTGTATCCGCCATGGCTTAGTGGAACTCACATCTACTATAGTGTGCACTTCTGGGGTTTGCAACCTGGCAGTGCAGATTCTTTGTTAATGGCCACAACAACAGCTGTTGGCTACAGAGTGACTAAGACACTGTAGAACATTTGTAGGCAGGTATGCACTTGTTTGCATGAAGCACAGCATTACTGACCTCTGGTTGCAGCATCTTGCACTCAGTTTGCCTCTACATTGCTTCGCCAGTGTGGCACTCGCATACCAGTGGCCAAACAGGCTTACACCCGCTTGCTCCCGCATACACACGCGCAACGTCATGCATTTTGTTCACATCTGTCAAGCGGAACACTCGGACTGTATGCTTGTCCATTGTCAGTGGTGGCCCGGGGTGTAGAGCTCCACATTGACCCCAGCTACGTATCCCAATTAATACTGGGGTGTTCACATTCCTAGAGGGTAACAGACATAACATAGCTACATCCCCCATTAATCATGCTTAGTTTACGTTAAACTGATGGTATTATCCATGCTTAGGTCAGGTTTACATGTCAGTTATGACTGTTGACAATGGTCAGTTTAAGGTGTGGTTGGATTCCTGTTTCACGGGTCAGGATAGGTTACATGCAGGTATTCGGGGTAGGTGTAGTTATTCCATACCTGCCTGGTACAGTAGAGGCGAATAGCTAAGGAGTAGGTAGGTAGGTAGTGGGGATGACATTGTAACTGTATAATAGCCCGTAGGTATAATTGGATGGGGAGGAATAGGGTAGGTATGTCGGATGTTGGAATTTGTATGCAAGGCAGGACAAGAGGTGTCAGTATCACTAGTTGATGTATTGGTATAGAGTGTGAGGTGGGGGGGTTTGCAAGGTGGTGAACCTGTGCTGCTCCAGGTGTGCTTGTGGTGTTCCTTCATGTGTTAGTTACATGTGTCCTGTGGGACAGCTGTGATACTACATGTGGGTTGGGGTTCCAGATACTGGCAATATAGTGGGGGAAGAGGGTGTCACCTACGTGTACCCGTAGACATTAATAGGAATGGAACAGGGACTGATAGGTACGTGGTGTGTATGGGGCACAGAGGGGGGTGTTAGTAGGGGGATTATCCAGGGGTGTGCAGGATGGCTGCAGGAAGGGCCCACAGCTGGCCATGTTGTCTACGACAACAGCTGTGCATATGCAGTGCATTTGGTGTTTGCATAGGATACTCACACCCCTGGGTGGGGGTGAGGACTTCAGTAATACCTTGTGATGCTTATTGCATTGGCTGACATGCCTACAGTGGGGTGTTGCGACCATGTGTTCGTAGGTGTTGTGTAGCGGGTAATGCAACAACACATATGATTATACCGTACTTTGCCATGTACACTGGACTGTGCTGCAGTGGAACCCATATCGGGAATGGCTGCCCATTAGGCGTAAGCATGCCTGTCGACTGTACAGAATCTGTGGCCTGTCCAGAGTTTGCTTCATAATACTGGTGTGTTCCTCTTACAATCTGCACCTGTCTGGCAAATACCTGGGAACTGACACCATTAAATACAGACAAGTAATTGGGTTTAAGACTCCACATCCTTCAGATGAGTCATGCTAATGCATAACCTATTATTCTATCAGCTTTCTAAGGTTGTAAGTGGGATATGTGTTTTCTGTCCTTATTTGTCCACCCAATGGTTTAGGTTCTGTTCAGCAGTTTAGCTCTTAGAGGGTGAGAAGTATGGGTGTAAGCTCTGCCCAAGTCGCAATATTACTGACATCCCCGGGGCGATCTGAATACAACTGCACCAGCCAACACCTGCACGCCTAGCCCCATAAATGCATAACCATAGTTCCCCCACCTGGCCCTCCTCTACAGCAGTCATCCTTACTGTGTGTGCAGGTGGGGTCTAACCACACCACTATACACTGCCCAGTCTCCATGTGTTGGGACCCATATTGTACATTGTCTCGACCCATGGGTCATTAGGCTTGCACAACCTACTGGTCCATGTATTTATACAGCCTGGTTGGATAAATTATTACAGGGACTGACTTTGATCATCAGTAATTTTTGGGGTGTCCCACAAGGGACACTGATGTCTTTGTTTCAAAATTAGACTTGGCAGGTCTCTCCCACTGGTCGTATCCTGCCTGTGGTCTGGGAAGCAGTGGTGTGTTTACCTGTATCGTGTGTTTGTATGTTTCACCTGTCTAGGTGGGAGGGTTGATGCTACGTGTTACACGTTTGTTGATTGGACCCCCACCCCCATTGGCACACCCTGTGAACATATGTAATCCTTAACTGGTGTATCATATCTATACATATCTATATCTATATATAGATATGTATATGTGTATATATATATATATATATATATATATATATATATATATATATATATATATATATATATATATATATATGCTGTATACTACTATTTAACAAATTGTTTTTTAGTCCTGAGGAGCTTTTCTCCCTGGGTCTCTACTGTAAATGAGCCAGAAGCTCAGTCAGACTTACCCGGTTAACAGATGTGATTTAAATACGTAATTCAATTAATATCCTAGCTATATATATATATATATATATATATATATATATATATATATATATATACACACACACACACATATATATATATATATATATATATATATATATATATATATATATATATATATATATATATATATACACACACATATATATATATATTTCTACATATCTATATACATACATATATATATATATATATATATACATATATATATCTGCATTTGTATGCATACATAAATCATATATTCAAAATTCCAAAATGTCGAACACCATATGTTCGAACTTGGAATTTCGAATATTGAAAACATCGAACGCTCAGAATAGCAAATTTTTTCCCAGGGAAAAAATTTGCTATTCTGAGAAAAATACACCCAGCACAAACACACCAAAATAAATAAACCACACACATACATTTAACAAAACCCAACCCTACACTAAACCACACATACATTACTAACTATCCACTTACCTTAACCCGCACCCTAACCCTAAGGTCCGTAACTATCACACACATACCCTACAAATCTATACACAAACAAACTAATTAAGACACACACATACAGTTAACAAAACACAACCCTACACTACACCATACATACATTGCTGTATCATATCCACTTTCCTTAACCCGCACACTAATCCTAAGGTCTGTAACTCTCGCACCACAGTGGAGGAAATAGGGAAGCCACAGAATGGCCCACCAAAATCTTGCCCTAGTTAAGATTTTGATGTTCCGGGGCTTCGCTATTTTCACCATTCGATATTTTGGGTTCGATGTTTTCACATTCGGCATTGTACCTCTTTGGAATTTTGCTGTAGACCATATGTATATATATATATATATATATATATATATATATATATGCTGTAGCTATTTATATATATATATATATATATATTGCTGTAGCTATATATATATATATATATATATATATATATATATATATATATATATATGTCTAACGACATATGGATGTATGGGTGTCTGCATATGTATATATCTATATGTGGGTGTTTAATTATATTCTGTCTCTGTATGTACACATTTGTTCTACAGAGAGGGGGAGGTTTCACTCCATGTAGGTATGGGTATATATACACACACACCTCTACAATTGTACATCTACATCTGGTTATTCCATTCTTTGCCATGTACAATAGACTGTGCTGCAGTGAGACTCATAGCGGGAGTGGCTGTTCGTTGGACGGTGGCCCTGCCCAGTGCACACTATTGCTTACATCCCTGCGGCAGTGCACATAGACCCACTCCAGCCAACACCTACTCAGCTAGGCCCATAATTTCATACCCATAGTTCCCAATCCACACATCCTCTTCGGCACTCTTCCTTACTCCGGGTGCAGGTCAGGTCTGGCCACACCTGTACACTATACCCACTCCCCAACTCTCAGGACCCATCACGTATGTTGTCCGCCCCATGGACCATCAGGCTTCCCCTACCTTGTAAACTGGGAACATGCATGGCCTGCCGTTCGACATTGGTGTAATGGCAGGAAACCCAAATATGTTTGACTTTTTGGGTGTCCCACAAGGGGCATACATGTCTTTGTTTCAAGATTAGACTGGGCGGGTCTCTCCCACTGGTAGTATCCTGCCTGTAGTCCGGGAAGCAGTGGTGTGTTTACTTTTATTGTGTGTCTGTATGTTTCACCGGTCTAGCTGGGGGGGGGGTGGTGATGCTACGTGTTACATGTTTGTTGATTGGACCCCTCACCCCCATTTGCACGGCCTGTGAACATATGTAATTTGCAACTGCTGTATCATATCTTAGCTATATACATGTGTATATTTACACACACATACACACACACACACACATATATATATATATATATATATATATATATATATATATATATATATATATCTAATGACATATGGGTGTATGGGTGTCTGCATATGTATATATCTATATGTGGGTATGTATATGTATTCTGTCTCTGTATGTATACATTTGTTCTACGGAGAGGGAGAGGTATATCTCCATGTAGCTATGGGTAGATATACACACACATACCACTACATATATAAATCTACATCTGGTTATTCCGTTCTTTGCCATGTGGATTAGACTTTGCTGCAGTGGGACTCATAGCAGGTGTGGCTGCTCATTGGGCAACACCTCTGCCCAATGAACACTTTTGCTTACATCGCTGGGGCTGTCCGTATATTCCTACTTCAGCCAACACCTGCACACCTAGACCCATAACTAGCTACCCATAGTTCCCCCACCCGCACCTCCTCTACAACACCCATCCTTACTCTGGGTGCAGGTCAAGTCTGAACATACCACTACACGCTGCTCACTCTCCACTTCACGGGACCCATGTTGTACGTTGTCTCGACCCATGGGTCATCAGGCTTTCCCATCCTTGTATTCCGGGTATGTACACACCCCAGCCAAAAGGTCATTGCACCTGGTTCCTTCCATAATATGTAAATTTTTGGGGCATCCCGCAAGGGACGCTCCTGTCTGTGTTCCAAGATTAGATTTCACAGGTCCACTGTGTACTCCCTTGGTTGTATCCTGCCTGTGGTCTGGGGAGCAGTGGACTATTTACATTGTTTGTGGGTTTGTGTGTATGTTTCCTCTGTCCGACTGTGGGGGGGGAGGTCATGCTACGTGTTACATGATTCCTGCTTGGGCCCCTCACTTCCATTGGCATAGCCTGTGAACATATGTCATTCTTGTGTGCTGTTTCCTATCATAGCTATATATCTGTGTAGATCTACGCACACACACACACACACACACACACACACACACACACACAGATATATATATATATATATATATATATATATATATATATATACATATTGCTGTATACATATATATATATATATATATATATATATATATATATATATATATATATATATATCTAAAACCATGTGGATGTATGGAATATATGGCCTTAATCTTGCTTATCTATTGCTATGATGGCTTAGTGGTTAACTACTGTGACTATAGTGTACAGGGTCCTGGTTTTGAGACTTGCAGAGGTGGTTTATTTTGTTGCTGGGCAGAACATGGGCTGTTGGATCTAGAGTGATTAAGGCATTTTAAAGAGGTTGTAAGCGGGTTTGCGTGGGTTTGCACGATGGTAAGCATTGCTAACCTCCGGTTACAGTTTCTTACACTCAGCTTCGACTTTGCTTACTCTGTGTGGACAATGCTTACCCCAGTGCAAACGCACTTGGACACGCTTACCGCTGCTTATTTGTGCTTAGACCTGCTTACTTGTGCCTTATTCATTATGACACTAACACTTCACATGTACATTTCATGCAGTACTCCAGTTCATATTTAATTGTTATTATGTAGGTTATATGGCAAAATGATGTAAAATTATGTGCATATACAGATTTCCCATGGAAAATGATTTGTGATGCAGTGGGACTCGAACTGGGAATGCCTGTTCATTAGGTGGATGCTCTAACCACTCCACTATTACTGTGCTGTTTCATTTGCATATATATTCCTTGTTATCCTCTTCAGTCTTTTCAGCTGCTTTAACCATAGCTAGGCGATTGGCAAACCCGTGCACCTACAGTTAGCTGTACTCGGGGTTTTAAAAAAAATACATACAAGGGTTTCTTCATTTTATTTCAATGTACTGTTGCTGTTGAAGACATGGAGATTGTTGATGGAGATATGCAGACACCTATGAGCGGTTTCGCTCATTTATTTACACTTTTTTCTGTTTTACTTTGCATGGGAGTGTTTACTATGAGAGCTCTGCTCTCAGACACGCCCCTGCATTCGTCCACGCTCAGTGTAGGATTTGGACCTCCGGCGACATGCCTTCATTATTATGCATGGCTCGCTGCTGTCCTCCTCTTAAACTGCCGCTTACGTGCAGGACTAGTTTAGTCCTGCATGGCAGATTAGTGAATCCGGGGGCATGTCTTTGATTTGTTTAATAATTGTGTCCCATTATTCATGTCTATATTGTGTACTTTCAAATACTATTCCTAAAATATCTATACTCTTCTCATTATATTCCACACCTCATATAATACCTTCATACCCATATCCTTTGCTTTTCTCTTTAATTTATTAAACCAAATTCCTTCAACCGTGTACTTAATGGTCTATTATTTTTTTTCCATCCAGGCTTTATTTTTTGTTCTTACTATAATATCATCAGCGTAAGTACACATTATTGGCAACTGTATTTCCTCCATCATTCTATGTCATAAACACCATTTTTTGCCAATCATACATTTTTATATGTACTCTGATTGGCAAAAAATGGTGTTTATAGAACTAATGAATGAGTGGCTACAAAAAGGAATTAAGTATAAAGAAATTTGTACAGGTGTGATAAAATTTATATTAAAGAAAGGAGATAAAGATGAAATACAAAACTGGAGACCAATTACAGTGAATAACACAGACTATAACATTTTCATGAGAATAGTAACTAAAAGATTACAATGTAAAATAGAATGAGTACTGGACTAGAATTTATTTGGGAGACAAGGAAATGGGAGTCAAGACCTATTGTGGATAATAAGGGAAGTAACTGATTATATTATTAATAAAAAAGTGGAAACAAAACTCTTGATGAGGATGTTAGTAAGGCATGTGATAATACTCAGTAAAACACATTATAGTGTATTTTTGAATGAATATTTAGAGAAAAATAAACATGAATGAGTTGAATGAGATCTTGAAAGTTATTAACATTAATTCAGCTACAGGTTTGGGCAGAACTTATTAATTAACATTAATATATTTCAAGATCTCATTCAACTCATTCATGTTTATTTTTCTCTCTAAATATTCATTATCTTCCTTGTTTAATTTTCCCCATTGTAATTTTGTTCTGTTAACTTCTTTTTTACTATATAAATCTAATACATATTCTTTAATTATTTCATGTATTTCTTCTTGTTTTTTAACTTGTTTCCCTTCTTTATTTTTTAATTCTCTTATGATCTTTCCTTCTTTTACTATCTTGCATAAATATGGTGGTATTTCTTCTTTACTTCCTTGTAAACAATATTTTACTTATATAATAATTTAACTTTATCCTGATTTCTTCTATATAATTGTTTTTCTTTTTTCATGGAATGATTTTTCTTCTCTGTTAAATTTTTAAATATTTTTCACTTAATATTTGGCATTCCATTTTTTCTTTTTTTTTCTTTTGTTTTCTATGCATTCTAAAATACTTTTTTGTTTTTCTTTTTAAATTGACTCCACCAAATTGTCCAATTTTCATACAAATCTTTCATACCAATATGTTGTTGCCATAATTGCATAATTTCATTTCTTTCTTCTGATTCTCTTTTTCATTTACTCTTTTATACCTTATATTATTATATCCATATTAAAACAGATATAATTAGGTATATTTGTTAAACATTGTTTCTCTTTCTACTTTTGTTACATATGTGTATAAAGCTATTAGTCTACATACATATTTTTCTATCTTATATCCAGTACTGCTATTCGGCCCAGTTCTACTATTGTAATATCTAATATTTTTATATTTTCTTGGCATAATATACATGTTCCTGAGCATGTTTCTTTGCCTATGCTCCAAATAACAGTACCATTCTAAAGTTTTACTGTTTGCACCCTTTCATCTTCTGTTAATATTCTAATGTCTTCTAACACCAATACTTGAACATCTACTGCAGCACATTATTATTGTAAAATATTATTTATTTATTATTTATTTATTTGGCCTTTGTTAACCAGGTTAACCCACTAGGCTGGGGGCCCATTTTCAGTGGAGACCTGAGGAGAAAAGCTCCACAAACACATGATAAAAAAGATGATGCCAAAAAATAATATACATATATCATAACAAAACCAAGTTACATTGCAAGTTTAAAAACACAAAAAAGGGCAAGATAAAAAGACATGTGAATAACAACATTAATGCCTTATAGATAATTATTAAAAGTATTGTCAAAGCTCCACAAATAAATGATAAGAAAGATGATGCCAAAAAATAATAATACACATATATCATAACCATTCCAAGTTACATTGCAAGTTTAGGATCATTAAAAGGGCAAGATAAAGAGACATGTTAGTAACAATATTAATGCCTTGTAGAAATCATTAAAGGTATGCATTTTGTGCATGTACAACAACACAATGATAGAGATAGAGTTGGTGGAACAAACTAGAAGAATAGTAAGTGGAGTGTAGAGAAGAGCGAAGAATAATTGAAGAGATAGAGAATAGTAAAGAATGGCAGTTGTGTCAGTTGTAGTGGGTAGAGCGGAAGGAGAGGTGGTAAAGATAAATTGGAGAGAAGGAAATGAGGAGGAAAGAGTTGGGGTGGCCAGGGCAATAAGAAGTAAAATAGAGGGAAAAGTTGGGAGGAAAGTTTAGTTTTAAGAGTGCTCAGTGGTATAGCTATGGATTCTCAGGATTGTAAGCATATATAATGTATGAAGGGAATAGTTCTGGTGTGGTAGTGGCAGATTAGGTGGGGTGGCAACAGTGGCAAGAGGGAGGTGGCAAAGTATTTTTTTCAGTTCTTTTTTTGAATAGGAGCGAAGATTGGATATTAATTATTTATTAATTTATTAATCATGAATTTATTAATTATGAATATTAATTCTTCTTTTAATATTATTCAACTGTTCATGTTTAAAGCTAATATTTTCAGCTTTATAGAAGTTATTAAAATGATTTTCTTATCCCTTACCTTTCTTACCTTTCTTATTTTCTTTAACCATTATATTTTAAGTTTCTTTTTCTTTCCCTAACCCTCTTTCTTATTGAATTTCTCTTGCCTTTTATTATCTGCCACTCTGACTCCTCCCCACTTGTTTCCTCTGTCTTTATTTCTTTTTTTTTCTTTCTCTTTGTCTTTCCCCTTAAATGTAAATACCATTTCTATGTTTTTTCTTGTTGTGCTGTGTGCTCTTGTACAACATTTTCTAAATATTTTCTTGTATAATTTCATCTTCATCTTCATTTTCATTTTTCTTGTATTTCTATCACATTCTAACCATAAATATCCTGCATTGCAACATTTCTTACATTTCACTTCACATTTCTTTGCATTGTGGCCTGTCTGGCCAAGTAAATAGCATATTTTTTTCACACTCATTAATTAAATGATCACTTTTTTCCCCACAAAAATAACAAGTCTTTGCTTGTCCTCTGTACCTTACAAAACACCTGTTGCCATGAACATTAATAACACTAGATATATATATTATATTGACAGTTTCCATTTTCAGAATGATGCCACATTCCCAAGCCCAGTCCATAATCCTCTTTTATCATATTTTTAGTAGCGTCCAGTACTTCTTTGCATATTAACAAATATTCACTCAGTTCTTTTGCTTCCACTTCAGTTCTAAACTGAACCAAAATTATTTTTGTTTCTTTGCCTAGAAATGGCTTGTACCACATATTCTGACCATGGAAAGCCTGATTTGTTTTCTTCATAGGCCCCCAAAAAGTTTTCCATGTCTTGACCAGTTTCAATAAACAAGTTACAAAAAGTTTCTTTGTTAATTAAAATAATAGCTCTTAACTCTTCAGCTTTTACTTCCAAAGGTGCAATAACATTGCCCCATACCTCATATCTGTGCAGGCTGTTTTCTTTTTTACTGCTCACCTGAACAACATTTTTTTCTTTATTTCTTTAATCTCTGTCTTCTCCTTAGTTCCTTCTTCCACTGTTTGAGCATAGAACTTTTTTTTTCTGGAACCTTCTCTGGCTCTTTTTCCTTCTGTCTTTCTCCCTCTTCTATTTTTTTCACAATGTCACTCAAGGATACAGCAGCTCCACTTTTTGACTCACTCTGGTTAATTAGCTCTTCCAGATACTCATCCCACAACTTTCCCAATTGGTGGTTTGAAATAACACATTTTTCTGCCGATTCTGCCACTTCAAACAGGTTTTCCTGAAAAATTTCTTCTGAATCCATCTCCAACACTGCAATTAGTTCCATCTCCTTCCCGATCTCCTCATCATCACCAAACAACATTTTCTCTGCTTTCACATTGCCTGAATACAATTCTGTTAGTGATTCTACTATTTTTTTTTCATTTTCAACACACTTCACTTCCAAAATGTTTTGGTTCTCAGCAGTCATGTTTTCTCCCTGTTCCTCCAGGCTGCCTCCATGTCTGGAATGGGAACAGGAAGTCAGGATGTGTAACACAAACTCTCTCCCCTATTACCAAGAGTAGGGGAAGTTCTGCAGTGCCCTGGCCAAATTTTCCCTAGTCAGTATGAATACTACTTCTGGTATCCCCAGAAAAGAGGCTATTGGCCTAATGAGACTAACCTGGTCCACAGAGAGTAAATAAATAAAATGAAAACCAATATCCTGACACACTTGAGGTGAAAGGCAGCATCAGTAGAAGACTGACAGATTTACATAGGCTTTGATATGATTCCACACATTTCGAAGAAAGCAACATTTAGGATGTGCTGACCTTTTTGCAACCATTTTCTTTTCTGTAAAAAAAGGAAGTGGAAGTTATGTTACTATTAAAAACATCTACAGTCATTTGCATGTTTATTACAGTTCCCTTGTGCTGTTCAGCAAAGCTATTTACAAAAAGTTGATTTTTGTGTCCTAGTTTGTAGTTTGCATCATGATTAAAATTTGTAAGTTTGTTTGCCAGAATTATTTATTAGTAGTATATATTATATAGGCGGACACCGTCTTTTGCTTTATGATTATAGTTCCTTCTTTCTAGAGAATATCATTAAAATGGTAGTGATGGGTATTAATAAAAGTGATTTTTTTTTCCTTTGTGAAAATGAAACTATCCTGCTATCAAATAAGAGTAGGTTTGGTATTATTATTATTATTATTTCTATTGGAAATGGGACACTATTCTCAGCTTTATTTATTTAGCCTTGAATATTCCTTTTATGTAGAAAATGTAAGCCTTACTCATATGGCTGACTATGACATTGAGGAGGCTTCATTTAAGGAGTCCATTCAAGCATGGCTTCTCCTGCAGAGGCAAGCAAGATGTCCTACAACATCTGCCCCTTGAAGGCTAGTTTACACTGCTTAGCCTAGGCCTTTTGGCAAGTTCCGTCCTGACTGCTATAGCCATAGTAGCACTTGATTTTACATAATCGTGCCAACCTGCAAGCTCTGTGGTGTATAGTGGCTTTAGATTTTTACAGACACTTACTTTAATTAGTCTAATGCTGTATATTGATGAATTAATTATAAAAACAATCTGAGAGGCTTTTCATGTTTGGAATTGGACTCTGAAACGTGGAGAAAAGGAATATCTTGTTAAATTGTCAAAACTGTATTATCTGTGTCTGCAGGAAAATTAACCATCCAGTATTAAAATGATTCAAATCTGGTTTACTGTTTCTTTTTCATGTAACATCTCCCTCATTCTCAGTGTCTCTGCCCCTCATATATCTGGGTGGTATACTGGTTGGCAGTGGTGGGATTTGACCATCATCAGTGCCAGATTGGGGAACCTAGACTAATAGAACTGGCTTATCTATCATATTTGGCTGGCAGTGGGGGAATCCTGAAATATGCCTAAAGAGAAACCACAAACTTGTTAAAGAAACTAAAAAAAAAAAAAATGGCTGACACATCCATGAAATTCTTCATATGCACCCCCCCACACACAAATCTACCTACTGTAAAATAATTTGTTTTCAAATAACCATTACAATGTTGCATACCACCATAATCAATGAGATTATCTTGCAGCTATAAGCTGAAAACTTGATGCATAACACTTCTTGCACAGCCCATGCATGAATCCCTAGTGTGCGTGTCTCCTAAACTCTTTACCTGTTGTAAATAAAGACTGTACTTTTACAATCTAATATGTAACTATTCTGCTTGTCTCTGGCTTATTCATTCTTAAAACTACCATGGGAATATAAGGCTAGTTTTCTTAAGATACTCACAGATCAATAGCCTAGCAAGTACCTATGAAACTATTAACCTATGTAATGCTCCCACTGTAGTGTGTGAGAAGCTAAATAAAACTGCTGTTCCTCCTTTGAGACTGGGCAGGACAGATATCATCTTCGGTATCAATGCTACTGACTCTGAACAACGGAAACTGGAACTGTATAGCTGCTGTAAGAACTAATAAGCATAGCTTAATAGTGCTAGAAACACACACACACACACACACACACACACACACACACACACACACACACACACACACACACACACACACACACACACACATGCATTTCATATCCAGAAATAATGAATGCATTTATATTTGCTCAAAAGATTTCTTAAATGGGAAATTACACTTTGCTATAATTTTAAAATGGTTCATATTCTGTGATCCATATCTGCTTTTCCAAGATATTCTTGTGGCATTATGATTATGAAACAGTTTTTATTTGTAGTGACTTCTGCCATATTTTCAGGAAGATGACATCTGAGCTCACCTCTTTATGAACCTTATAAAACACAAACTCTTCGGATATGGCCTGTCTTGCAGAATTCCCATCACTCATCATCCTTGAAATCCCACAGAAAATAAAGATTATATTTGTGTCCACAGTGATAATATTGCTTCTGACTTGTGCTTCTTACTTCCACCATTTTGTTTATATTAACTATGAGAGCTGTGTGTTTTGCATATAGGATAATAACTTCTGACCTCAGGTGAAAGTGTTATATGCTGATGGGAGTCAATGGTTAGCACAGCTGATAAAAATGTCAGATTTTGTAGGTTTATACGTCTTTGCTGGACAAAATGTTAAGCAATATTTCAGTGTAGACAAATGGGGTTGGAATGAAAGTCCACATAACAGGTAAATGAAGACTGTGAGAGCAAACATTTAAATGTTTCTATTTTTTCACACCTCCATCATAATAGGCATCAGCTGTTTTGGATGCCACAATACCCAATGCATCTATTGATTCTATTACTACAGAGAAAAAGCTAGTCAGTGGGGCTTAGAAGCTGTTATGTGGTTTTGGGACATTTATATCATGCCTCTGCCTGCATGCATGATATTGTGTGATGTCAGTATTGTAGGCCTGTGATGCAAATGCGTCACACATGACTTTTTGTGTTACCATGTTAGAGTCATTGGACCCTGCACCATGAGGCTACCAAGTAGGCAGAAACTCGACACCTCACCTCCATGGGGGTGGGTGGGATGAGGTGGGGTGTCAGGCCTCTTACCAACAATTCTTGCTTTCTCCTGCTAGCATTTCAGCACATATGCTTTGCTTCCACTTATTAAACTTGAATACAGAATATTTAATCAAACTCTTCATAATGATAAAAATACAAATTTTCAACAATATCTACTTATTCTACAGCCAGTGTTAGACATCTAAGAACATTATGCAAAAACTTTATTGTCTTTTCAGCTATCATCAATTATCTCTAAAGCAGTTTTTTAAAAAGTCAAAAAAGTATAAGCAAACAAGCCTAAGATAAAGTACTAAATGAAGGTATTTTAAAGAGGTTATCTTCTGAGCTCTTGCCATTTCCTTTTCTGTAAAATCTCTGATTAAATAGAAGTGCTCTTCTGTATAGTCTCAGTCAGGTTACCTCTTATGCCTTTCCATCCCTGACCTTTAAGAATGTACTGGAAGGCATGCATCTGATGCTCTGAAGTACTCCTTTGGGAGAAGATGCACATTACTACTGACATGTAAATCAGGTGCCAGGGTACAGAGTATATGATGATCGCTGGTAGGGCTACAAAGTGTATGGTGATTACTGGCCAGGTTACAGAGTACATAGTGATCATTGGCCAGGTTAGAGAATAGATGGTGATCACTGGCCAAGGTACAGAGTATATGCTGATTGCTGGTCAGGATACAATGTATATGGGGATCACTGTTTAAGGTACAGAGTATATGGTGATCACTGGCCAGATTACAGAGCACATGGTAATCACTGGCTAGGATATGGAGTATATGATGATCACTGACCAGGTAACACAGTAAATGGTGATCAGTGGCCAGGGTACAGAGTATATGATGATGGCTGGTGAGGCTAAAAGTATATGGTGATCATTGGCCAGGGTACAAAGTATATGGTGATCACTGGCCAGAGTACAAATTATATGGTGATCACTGGCCAGGGTACAAAGTATATGGTGATCACTGGCCAGGTTACAGTGTACATGGTGAGCACTGGCCAAGGTAAAGAGTATATGATGATGATGACTGGTCAGACTACATAGCATATGGTGATCACTAGCCAGGCTGCAAGGTATATGGTGATCACTAGTCAGGCTATCGAGTTTATGGTAATCACTGGCTAGGCTACACAGTATATGGCGATCACTGTTACAGAGTAGATGCTGATCACTGCCCAGGCTATGCAGTATATACTGATCACCAGCCAGGCTATGTTGATCCTTGATCAGGCTACATAGTATCTGGTGAGCACTAGCCATTGGTCTTCATTATCATCATCCATCTCACCATTAAATACCAGCAGCAGTGATGCAGCCTGCAGCAGTAATATAGGAACCTGAATTCAACAAGTCTTCACTTTGGTTGCATCATGCAGTTTATGCAAGCAACATGTGTAATAGCTGTTAATGCGTGACTGGTTAACCCTACATGACATGCCTTGCACATGATTTTAATTTAGTGGAAAAAGCATGCATTAGCCAGGACCAGCATAAATAGATTTTATTTCTGCATAACATGCATTTTGTAATAGTGTTGACCAGTCTGTAAAGCCTAAAAAATGTTTTAACATTTACAAGTAGAGTACAGACTCCCAGTGAACCATATGATCATGGAATCTTCCAGATGAATATATTTTGCATAGGGTCTATATTATGTGATCGAAGAATCTCTTCTTCGAACACATAATAATCGACACATATGCACCGAACGCTGTAAACCGCAAATGGCAACATCCTCAAATTTGTTCCTCGGGAAAAAATTCAGTTGGCCGTTATCGGGAATTACCCTTTTCTTCAATGTAGTGCGATCTCGGAACTGGCATATTTAGTTAGGGGGTGTGGGGGTCACAGCCCCCCACATCGGGGGGTGTGGGGGGCAACCCCCACTTAATTAGTATTTTAAAGTTTGTTTTTTTATTTTACGGCCACGTGAATTTTTTCCCCGAGGAAAACATTTGAGAATGTGGCCATTCATGGTTTACAGTGTTCACTGTATATGTGTCGATTATTATGTAAAATCCAATCACTAGGAACAGTCCACTATAAGAAACAATCCACACTCCTGTCCCTCAGATACAAGGAACGTCCAGCACAGCACAAAATCAGTCGTCAGGATGTAAAAACAAGAAAATTTATTATAAAAAAGACTGTAAAAACGTTAAGCGCTTTCATCCTTCAATGACTTCATCAGTCAATCAATCAATTAATTGTAATTAATTATGTCAGGTGATTCAATTATTGTGTGTCATGTGATGTGAAGTGTATATATAAGTGTTGTGAAACGTAGGTATAACTGTTCTGATGAAGTCATTGAGTCGATTATTATGTGTTCGAAGAAGAGATTCTTTGATCACATAATATAAATCCTTTTGCTTACAACTAGACAGGTCAAATATCGTAGTAGTAGAAAGGAATTCATTGTTAAGCAGTGTAATATGGTATTGGGAAGATGCAAACAGAAGTCCAACTCAATGTGTTTGAGGGAGACTTTGACTGCTTATCTGAGATTGTTGAAAGTCGTTACAAATGTAGTCAGCTGTAAGGGAGCTGGGTTTTGAAAGTCCCGCCATTAATCTCACTGATCCAAATCTACCTGGAATACCTCTACTTGGTCACAATTCCTTAACAGAGATGACATCCCATAAGGTCAGCCTGTCTGGCAAAGTGTTGCAAGCATTCCAGCCTGATTCTTACAGTGTTTGCATATGTAAAGTAGAAGATTATATGCTGGTTTGTCTCTAGATCTATATTTTTTAAATACAGTTCTTTAAATCACATAGCTTACTAACAAGAAATGTTAAGTTAGCAAGTATCAGCACGAACAGTAGAGAAATCAGAACCTTTTGCCATGTATAGTAAAAGATGGGGCATCATGGGAGCTGACTGATTCTGTCTTTTTATCTTTGGTCTTGTTGCTAGCAGACCTGCCACTGCTCATACAAAAACATAACATTACTGATGCTGCTACATTCTGTTAAAGCATGTGTGTGTGTTGGGGGGGAGATGCTGGGGGCAGTATACATTGAGCTGATAAAAATCATTATGGAAATCTCAGAGATGTTCTCAGAGAAATATTTGGTGTGAGACATCCCTGCATCAAAAACAGTTACAAAATTCAGTGAGGCAACTGTAAGTGTAACTGTACAGCTGGTATATCAGCAGAGCTACGGGCCAGACCTCAATGACCAGCCCTGCATCAAACAGCAGACTATGGCTTGTGTGACTGAGCAGCTGAAAGTCCTCTCTCTCATGCTGAACATGAATGTGGGTATGCATCACTATGGGGATGACCTCAAGTGGAAATGGGTCTATATCATATGAGCGAATCGCACAAATTGTGAACGCTCATAATATCGAATATACCAGACCTCAAACTTCCTATTGTGGGGGGCTAACCCCCCCCACACCCCCGCTAAATATATATTCCAACTCTGAGATCGCACTACAGTGAGGAAAGGGCAAATATCCCATTCTTCACTGTACTGTGATCTCAGAAAAAGCACTTAGAAGTCCGGTACGTTCAATATTATGAGTGTTCGCAATTTGTACGACTTGCTCATATGATATAGACCCGTGGAAATCTGGGTCACAACAATATCTGTAATGTACATTCATTATGATGATGACATTGTGTTAGCTTGGGCATGCTTGGCAAAGGGAGTGCGGAGGTATTACCTATTAGCATTGGGAAGGCATACTTTGCTTTTTCACCAGCTGTACATTATGTTGCCTGGTTTAGGAATCATTAGGTGCTGTTCCAGACAGGTGATAATGGGGAAGGGCAGCACATCAAAAGACTAAAAAGGTGCTTGAGCTTGAAGGCCTTCTGCATCTTAACTACATGTTATATCTGTACTAACAGAAACTTAGTTTCAGTGCAGTGAAAGCACCCCTCTATACCTGAGTTTAGCATCTATCATGCATTCAGGCCAATTGGCAACTTCAGAGGAGTGTCAGTCCATGACAGTCACTCTTGCATCAAGGTGCATTCCTTAGTATCCTGATTTTGACATTTTGGAAATTCAGGTCACCACAGACAAAACTAAT
Source organism: Protopterus annectens (assembly GCF_019279795.1). Lineage (NCBI taxonomy): Eukaryota > Metazoa > Chordata > Ceratodontiformes > Protopteridae > Protopterus > Protopterus annectens. The sequence goes on from NC_056735.1 coordinate 1,691,242,047, forward strand.
TACCACATCATAGACCGCTATAGAGCTCCTTCCATGTCATGGCTTTCTTAATGTCATACTTATATCCATATAAAACCAAATGTGTTTATTCTTATTTTCTTCAATTTCCCTGCAATAAACTGTTTCTCATATACTACAATTGAAAAGCATGCCCAATGCTTCCTTGACTATGTAAATGTGACTTACCTTTATCAGATAGTAAACATACCAGTTAGAGGACAAAGTGTCCTAGATTGTGGCCTTAATAAAATGCCCCCTATGTGCTGGCATAGACAAACAAGTGGAGCGTGGATGACAGCCTCAAACTAAATGGCAGAAAATGTAGTATAGTCCACTTTTGGCAAAATTAATAATTTGTGATCATGTCACCTAGAAGACACATCCCTCCCCACAAGAATCACACTGTCATTAGAAATCTAAACACCTTTGTGGATGACTTCCTATCAATATGTCTCTGTTGTAGTTAGAGAATATTTCAGTTTAGCCCGTCTAATAACTAAAGCATCTAATCCATAACCAAAGAAGTCTTGTTTCCACAGTACTTACATTTTTTTCTGTTCCATGTTTGTGCCTCTTTTACTATGTACCTATCAATCACCTGGACAGACCCCAGAGGTTCCCAACCAAAAAAGTCATAGACCTCAAGCCCTTTAGTTATCTAGATTGATTGGTCATCCTGTCTTTGGTTTCTGTTTTCTCACCTTCACTGTGATCTGTGTTTGATATTCTGGGCTATGAAAGATCCCACCATCCTTGAGATAGTATGTCTTTTAGAACTAACATTTCCTGCACCACATATACAAAGGACCGTATGCTCTCCCAGCAAATTAAAAGAGACACTTTGGTGCGGCAGAATCTTATCGCGGCACATTCCCCACCTATGGAATAAACCATTTCTGCATATTAACCACAGTAGTACCCTAGCTACCTTTAAGACTAATTTAGACAATTGGATAGGTGCTTACTCATTCATCTTTGTCTATCTTCTGTGCCCCTCCTTGAGGCAGGAGGAAACTTTTGATGTTGGATGTTGTGGACAAGGCTGAAAAAGGTGTGGTAACCAGATACCAAATATCTATCTAGGAACCCATATAAAAAAATATTGGAATCCAAGGAGCAGAATAAAGAAACAAATGAAAAAATGAGCATTTGTTGTACAGACAACATAACGTATCAGGATTGCCATCCTTAAGCAAGCCAGAATGTCTCTGGTTTCTTCAGCTATTCATTTCTGAGTACTAGTTCAGAAGATATATTTAATATTATTAGGGCCATACTCAACGGCAGAAGGATTTATCTTTTCACAAAAAATATAAAGATCAGTTTGCCACATTTCAGAATTACACAAGGGTCTGAATTTATAATGGCAATAGACGTCATGTGTTATGTTACTCTGCTAATAACCTTGATAAGGATAATGCAGAGAACTGCTAACACTAGTAACCAGTAGTCTTTACAGAAAGTTGTAATGCTTAACAATGTTTATTGTAAGCAGCTTCTATTGCACATGAATGTCAGTCCAAATAGTGGGTATGATACGTATACAGGGCTGTTCTTACATTTATATTCTTTACATTGTGTTACCAGTTTCTGTAAGCACTCTCACATCCACAATGCATCTGTGCAAAGTTGTGCTGCCCTGTGTTTTAAGGAAACCGCCAGGTTTCTCCATTCTTTTCATTTCCTACATCAAAAATCATGAATTACCAGAAACTCATCTGCAGGTGACATCTAAACCATCTTTGAGTTGACATTATTTAACATTTATAATTGTTTCTGAACACTTTATACTATTGCCTCCTGGGAATCTTGGCATTCAAAAAACTTGACTTGTAGCAGTCATATTGCTATAATGTACAATATTATTTACACTAGTTAATTTATTAACCCAGTTTTAGCTTTCTTAACTAGTTACAACCCAGTAAGGTTGCACCACCATCTTGTATAAAGGACACGACTAACACTTCCCTTTGACCATCACACTCACTGCTACAGGTAGCACCAAGGAGGTGTAACTTTTTTCATCAGTGTAAGTTTTGATGGATTTGCCTTTTCTTTGCTGAAAAATACTTTATAGTCATTTTGGTACACCACTGAAATAACTGACAATGTGTTCAACTCCACTTTTATTGCATGCCCCTTTATCTTCAGTATGAGATAAATCATCTGCTTGCTTATCCTATTTATGCTAATAACTTTAGACCAGCCAAAAATCTTCATTGGAATTGTCAGAAAGTTCTACAGAAATATTTGCCTTTTTTCTTTTCACTGTGACATACTTTTTTTTTTTCTTATCATAACAACAAACTCTTTAGATATGAGCTGTCTTATGGAATTGCCAGCACTTATCATCCTTAAAATTCCACTGAGAACAAAGATTATATCTGTGTCCACAATGACAATATTTTTTTCTGACTTGTACTTCTTACTTCTACCATTTGTTTATATTACCAATTTTAACTCCACCTTGCAACTCTAGTCTATCATGTGTTGCAGTTTCCATTGGAATTTTGTTCTGTACTACTTATTTAAATGTTAATTTTTTTGTGTTAACAGCCTTTTTTGAAATTCTTCCTTTAGAATTCCACACAAAAAGCAATTATGCAGAGCATTATTTAGATCATTATCAAAGTGACAATGGTCTGGTAAACTTTTTTAAATCTGTTGCAGTTGTTTCTCCCTCATTTAGATTATGCCTGTGGAACATGAAACATTCCAGAAAGGCTTTAGGGATAAGTCAGCCTACATTACATGGCCTTACTCATCAAACTCTTTACCGGCTGGCCTGTTCAGAGTGTTTAAACTATGGAGAAGGCTATATACTTTCACCCTCACAGCACTCAGAAGCACAGGAACATAATTATCAATAGGTATATAATTTCTAGTAAGTTAGTGTTGCAGTCCTTCAACATACTGCTCCAATGTTCTGTAGAGCTATCAAATACATAATTTTTCTATCGTCCTTCAACATACTGCTCCAATGTTCTGTAGAACTATCAAATACATAATTTTTTGATTATATGTCACATTGCAGCCTATGGTTACCCTAGTTGCACTGTTGCTTGGCGTTCTTTTCTTATCATAGTTTCTCATAATTACTTACTTGCATAGTCACTGCCTTCCTGGCTATGGTTCATTAGATCATTAATACTGCAGTCTCCTGAATTCCAAATATGTATTTATTGTCTCCCATGTGCTCGTCCAATTGTGATTTTCATACACTTAATGAGCAATTTTCCCTTATTATCAGTGGAATTTTATTCCATAACCTAGGTGTCATTTGTGTTGCATAATTGTTTCTCTTTATATTCTTATTATCATTCAGTATATAAGTAGGACCATGATGCCTAATTCTTGGATATGGAGTTGACCAACGTCATTCCAAGTTCTTCCCTAAGGTCCTTGTTGATTATAGCCTTTCATGCTAAACAAGATATTTAAATCTGTCAGAATAGAACAGATATTATATATTCTTTACTCTTTTGGTAAAATATCTTTGAACAATTCCCAACTTTCCAGTATCTGAAATTGTCATACAGCAGAAAATCACATTATACTCTGTTATTTGCGTAATGATAGCTATTACTATGGTTTTATGTACCTTAGAATCTCTAGGTTCCACTTTATTCAGTATTAGACCAATTTGTCTTAATGCCCTTCACTTAATATATTGTTCATTGTGTTTAAATACATCTTTTTGCTTTTATATCTCATCCTTGTCACCAGATCCATAGCTGGCTCATCTACTGCCAGGTGACCATTCTCTCTCTAGTGCCCAACTCCATCAGCTCTTCAAGTGAAGAGCAAAATAAGGACTCTGGTTTATTCTGTAGCAAGCTATTTCTTACTTTTGTACCAGTCAGCTTCTTACAGCAGACCCACACCTCCAGCTCTTCCAACAAAGTGCAAAAAAAAGAAAAAAATGCCAGTACACTAAAAAATAATGAAGGAAATTCAGTTCTACCCTTCTTGATCGTGGCCCTAACACTTTGTATCTGGGGAAGCTGCCTCCTTTGCTCTACTCTTGCTACACTACTGCTTGTCACCACATGAATATATTTTGGTTTACAGACACTAACAAGCAAGCTAAGCAAGCAAAGGAGAAAGACAAGAGACATTGTATTCCTGTTGATATTTTTTTACTTGCATAGCCTCACTTTTATTCTCACAGGAAGCAAAGTGTATGACATCAGTAATCAACATCACTACACATCAATCTGAGGTAGGCTTTACTAATAGATTATAGATCAGTGATACATATGCCATTATTAACAGTACACACACACACACACACACACACACACACACACACACACACACACACACACACACACACACACAAAAAAAAAACAGACATCAAACACCCACCACTGTAGATCTTTAATGTCTAATAACTGGTTAGAACAAAAAACAAATTGTCATTTTCAAAGCACTATCTGTTGTTCACTGTATATTCCATCACCCGCACAAAAGCCCATCTCTCCATCCAGCTGTTCAGTGGGGTAACTCCATTAGTTCTATATTATCCTAAACCACTGCAGGCCAGAAATAGGCATGGACACTCTTTTTTTCTTGGTTTCTTCTATCTAGCTCCTTGAACGAATTCTTTGTAATATTATCAATGTAAACACTAGGTTTCATTCAAGACCTTCCTCATCCAGTCCTAGATATGCAACTGCATTCTCTACTTGCCAAATTACCCTGACACACCTTCGACTTAAAATCCTTCATATCACATTCATTACCCCAGTTGCTCTATGGTCTGTTTTAACTTCATATTGTGCTGCATTTATTATGGGAGTTTTCTCTCTCTGGGTATTCTATGAAAATGGGCTCTTTCTCCAGTTTGACTTTGCCAGTCAAAAAACAAACAGCAATGACAAAAAAAAAAGATAAATAAATAATTTTGAACAAATCTCACATGGTAAGAAAAGTGACTTCTATTTTCCATTGAATATCACTGTAGTACTGTCAGCACTGATTACAGTCTCTGTTGATACCATGATTCCTCAAAGAAATCAATTTGCCTCCTCTTAGCTGCTTAAACAGGTGCTGTTATGTAACACATCAGTCCAAACACATTGTGACATCTATAACTATATCTATATCTAAACATATGTGTGTGTGTGTGTGTGTGTGTGTGTGTGTGTGTGTGTGTGTGTGTGTATGTATATATATATATATATATATATATATATATATATATATATATATATAGATATATATATATATGTTTGTTTGTGTCTTTCGGCTTTTCCCGGTTAGGGGTCGCCACAGCGGAACTCCGGTCCGCTAATGATTGGTAGTGGATTTTTACGTACCGGGTTACCAGCCCTGACACACAACCTTCAACGAAGGCACGCCCCATTCACGTATGCCTCCACACAGAAGACGCTCTAGCTGAGAATCGAACGGGACAACGTCTTGCTATGAGGCGACAATGCTACCGCAGTACCACCACCGCAGATGTGTGTGTGTGTATATATATATATATATATATATATATATATATATATATATATATATATATATATATACACACAGAGAGAGAGAGAGACAGATAGATAGATATATTTGGTGTACATATTTATTCATACATATACATTTGAATTTTGGTGTTTCTGATTACATCTGAAAAAAATCTCCCATATTAGGGAAGGTGAATGTGAGCTTCCCGTTTGCAGAAAACAACATTCAATGTTTTGTTTTGGGAAGGTGTTGCTTGGTCATTTGTGACTACCAGTTTGCAGCAGGGAATTTTCTGTCAATCTGGAGGGAGAGATAGCAGGAAATGTCCTTATCCTACTAATCTTTTTTTGTCTCATTTGATTGCTGTCTTTATACTGGCAACATCTGCTGAGATTTATATATATATATATATATATATATATATATATATATATATATATATATATATATAATTTGCCAGTCAGTAATAGGCAGGTGTTTTCACATGTTAGGCAATGGTGCTTTCTCCTAGAGAAAGTCATCAGAACTCTACTGTTCATATTCATATGGATTTGTAGGAAATTAAGGTTTATGGTTTAGCCTAGGTAATTGGCTGTAGAAGAGACCAGCTGGCATACTGTTTAAATTCTTCACCTCCCATGCACAAGGTACAAGGTTCAGTTCTGAACTCTGGGCAATGCCAGTTTGAAGTATACATGTTCTCCCTGTGTCTCTGTGGGCTTCTTCCCACCTCCAAAAACATGCTGAGTATTTCCATCTCAAACTTACCAAAGAAAGGAGCTGGGGCCAGCAGCAAAGACTCTACATGGTACCCTATACAGGGCAGAAATGTATAGACCAACCACTGTGAGCATCTACTGTGGTGCACAGTATTTTTCATGATAGGAGAACATGGATCACAGACTGTGTGCCATGGTAGGGCTAACCACTTGATGGTGCAAAATATGGCTTTAGGTGATTTGGTTGTGTTGCTAATGTTGCCAATGTGGAGAAAGCATATGACAAGGTCTCAAGAAAGCTGATTTGGACAGTTCTGCGGTGGTTCAGTGTCCCAGAAACATTGGTAAAATTAGTCCAGGCTATGCATAAGGACCCAATGACTCAAGTACAAACAGTGTTTGGTCTCACATAGGGTTATAATGGGAGTGAGTGCACATCAGGGTTCAGCTCTGAGCTCACTGCCGTTCTTACTGGTGATGGACTACATTAGCAAGCAAGTCAGAGGGAACAGATCAACAAAGTTGCTATATGCAGATGATGTAGCATTACAGGCAGACTATGAGCAAGAACTCCAGCAAAGGATAAGGGAATGGAATGTAAAACTGAAAGCACATGGGATGAAACTGAGTACTATTACTACTGTAAGGGCAGAAAATGGTAGAGTTTAAAAGAAGTTGAGAACTGAGATAGAATGGAAAATAGTGGAACAGGTGAAGAGCTTCAAGTGTCTGGGAAGGGTGGTTGTAGAGAAGGAAAATCTGAATTAGGAGGTAAAAGCTAGAATCAGTGGGGCTGTATCCAACTGGCACAGAGTATCAGATGTAGTATATGACAGAAGAAAGCCAAAGAAATTGAAAAGTAAGGTGTAAAAAACAGTGGTGTGACCTGTACTACTGTATGTAATGGAAGCACAGGCAGTAAAGGCAAAGCAGTTGAGGAAACTAGAGGTGATGGAGATGAAGTGATTGAGACAGGTGGTTAAGATTCATACTGGAGGACAGACAAAGAAATTAGGACATAAAAGCAAAGCCAAAGTAGCTCCAATTGCAAAAAATGTCAAAGAAAATGGATTACAGTGGTTTGACATATGTGTAGAAAAGCAGAAGACAATCTGCTGAAAAAGATTTGGTGCAGACAAGAAGGAGGTAAGAGGAAATGAGGGTGTCCAGCAAAGAGGTGGATGGATTGTGTTAGAGAAGAGCTGTGACAGGCAGGCATAAGTGTTGAAAAAGGCAGGAAAGTGGCATTGAATAGAGAGAGAGACATTTGACATGACACCCTGACCCCATGTAGAAAATGAGAAAAAGGGGGTTGATGATGATTATGAATTGGCTGCCCATCTACCATAGGTGGGATTATTATGTCTTTGCTGCATCTTGGAGTCGAAGTATCAAAGTAATTTTCCAGAATACATGCAGTCATGTTATCTCAACACCTGGGTGTGTCAGGAGGCAACCTTAAAGTAAGAGAACAGCTATAAGGCCAGGTATTTGAATTAAATGACATCAAAGAAATGTACCATTTGAGTAGAAGATGCCACTATTCTCAGAAACATTCTTCAGCCTATTCAACAGACCAAGTCACAGAAATATGCACTGGCTGGTATTTATAGACAACTATTTGTCTTTAAGCCACTTAAAGATCAAGGAAAGATCATACTGTAGACCCTCCTCCCTTGCCATTATAAATAAAATATGCCATGGGACCAGAAAACACAAAGAAACATAGAAGTGATCCAATACCTTTTATTGGACTAACAAAGGTATTGCAATTACTTAAGCTTTTGGGCAAGTTATGAATGGTTCCTTCTAGCCTTAATGCGCAAGTAATCGCAAAATCTCTGTTGGTTCAATAAAAGGTATGGCATCACATCTGAGCTCCAGTGTCTTTATATTTTCTGCTTATGGATCAGTACAACATTTTTCAGTTTTTTTTCTACTGGCTCATCAATGTAGAATTTATAATATAAAAGTTAAATTTGCTAGAGTAATACTGAACTCCTATAGTGTAATTGCAAGCATGGGATAAAGCAAGGATAGGGGCTATTTGTTCTTATGATTGCGGTCTACATAGTTTAGTGGCCCTACAGGACAAGCTTAAGCTGGTGATAGTATCTAGAAACAGTATGTGATTAAATGTGTCAAATGCCTTTCTGAAATAAGTAAAAACAGCCTTGGTAAGCAGGTTCCTGTCCACACTCCTTAGGATTATATTCATAAGCAACCCCAGCTTTGCCACAATATAGCTTCTTGTCGTAAAGTTGTGCTGTAAGGCTGTGAGCATGATGTACTTATCACGTTACTCCTGTAATTTTGTCAGCAACTGTAACTCTTATAATTTTGTCAATAACTTTTCATAGACTTTAGGAATACAACCTAGCAGGAAGCCATATATATAAATATCTGTGCACAGAAGCAGATGCTTTAAGGATGGGTGTTATAGTACCAGGTTTCTAACTGGTGAGGAATGATGCCTGATGATCATAATTTTTTAATGATGTGGGTGGTATAACAGTGGAGTTTTAAATGAGTTTTGGAAACTTTCTAACTTAACTGCAGGGCTGCAGTGCTGAAAGAGGCATAAAAACATGTTTTTCTATTTGTCTTTTCATGACATTTTTAAATTAAAGTAAATAGCATCTTTTTTACCTGTTTTTAAGGACAAAGGTAGAGAATGCATTTGAATGCGGAGCATATGTCGCAATGTCTTAGAGCAAGAAATCTGGACAAAGCCATAAATAATGGGGGGACAAAGGGCCCAACATAGGGACAATTTTAAAATATTGTTCTTACAACCATAGAAAGTTGATAGAATAACAGGTTTTGCATTAGCATGAATTTTTAGAAGGGTATGAAGTCTGAAACACAAATGTCTGTCATTATTTTTTGACTTCAGTCTTTTATTTTTTGATGTCAGCCTTTAATGATTTGCCAGGGATTTGCCAGAAAAACACAATTTTATGAAAAATGGACCAAAAATATGAGGCAAAAATCTGGACAATCTGCGAAAATGTGCACAGTTGAGAGGTATGATGTGGAGCTGTTGCATTATCTGTTACTACATCTGGGTTGGTTATAGTGTATAAGGAAAGTGTTAAAATTGTTTTGCTTGAGATGCTGGATCTTGCATCTTTGCATTGCCTTTTAGAAAACACTATAAACGTATGGAAGCTTTCAGTGTTAGTGTCAGATCTCTCATGTTTCCACTGTGCACATGCTTTTTTTCTAAGCTACATAGCTGCTTTAACTTTGGAGGGAATCATTGCTTTGGACCTCAGTTGTGCCACCTTGTAATACGAGAAAAGAATGTGTCCCACATGAAAGGTTTCATGGTGAGAGTAACAGTCACTCTAGTACTTTGGTCAGTCAGCCTGTTTAAATTCACTGACAAGGTTATATCCTTGTCGTTATAATACTGATGTAGAGATACAAGTTTCACATTTCTGTAAGATCAGGGAATGGTCCCTAATGGTGGTAGGGTGGGATTCACTGAAGGAAATGAGACTTGCTGTTGTATTAAAAAGAAATAAGTTTAAGATGGAGACAGTGTGAGACTGTTCTCCTCCTCCCGGTCATCTTTTAGCATGAGCAGCATGATTTTTAGGTAGTTAATGTTGCACTGGTTGGCTGCCCTGCTCTCTCTCACAGCAACCATCTCTGTCATGGTGCCAATCGTTATAAGCAATATGTTTTTAGTTTTCACTTCTTTTCTTTCCTTCATTCCTCTACAGCCATATCCTCTGCATTTCTTCACCATCACTTATTACTGGCTAGTGGTGATACAAGCTGATAAAACAGCTTTCAAAGCTATCACTGTGGAATCAGATTACAGAATTCTAATTTTTTGTAGGTATCTTTATTGGCCTCCACAGATCCCCTCCTAGATAAAAACAAGTAAAACATATCAAAAAATCCTTTTGCCATGATGAATGTTGTTACTTTCAAATGAGACAGAGAACTATGCTGCTTTTATTTATTTATTTTGGCCTCTTATCTTTCAAAGCATCACAGCTCATCAATCAGTAAACTTAAATGCATACTTTCTAAGCAATTTGCAATGTAGAGGATAAGCTGAGATCATTCGCTAGGTTTTAAAAGGGCCAATTGCTTTTCTTGCCCCCAATGACTGAGTGGATTAATCAGGCTGTCAGTTTCTCCCATCAGATAATCCTGTATTGTGCTGCTGTGTCTAGGACCTGTTCCAATAGATGTTCTCTTCTGTGGCTTGGGTATTTATCAACCGTTAGGTTGGTCTTCTCACTGATGGAAAACCTGAGCAGCATTTGTTTCCTGTGATCTCTGAAATAAATACTTCAGTGTTTGTGCATTTTTTTTTTCTGGGACTTTCTTCTTGAGTGCATCCATTTTGTTTTTTTAGACTCTGTGGTCTTGTCCTATGAGATATTCTGGGAGACAGTCTTAATATAGAGGGATGGCTTCTGATATAAGCATGGTCTCACAGACTCTTTGATGCAGTCTCCAAGTGATGAGCAGCACTAACTGAGTCTATCTCTTCAGATCAGAATTTCTGTAGTGTTTTCAATACTTTATATGTTGTTGAAAGTCTTCTTATGCATGTGTCTATCATTCTCATTTCCCCATTTTTACAGTTTTTGGTGACGTTTAGCTTCAAATAACTATCGGTAGTTCCTCTTTAGCAGAGAAAGTTTCTTCTGTTGTATTTTGGAATTTGGCAATTTTTGCTGATTTCCTAGATATTTTTTTTTGTTTTCCTGCTTATATTAAGAGTGTGAGGAAGACTGTTGTTATCTTTATTGAAAGACACCTGCAACCCTTGCACTAAACACATGGTCTTATATTAATATTGAATTCTGATCTGATTCTTTATTTGACAAGCAAGAAAATATTGTTTTCTGTTGCACTTATAATTACTTGGATAATTATATAGTCTAAGTAGTTTTTTTCTGTATTACTGTACAGTTTTACTCTCTGTGTAATATTTACTTTCCTCACATCACTCTCTCCTCCCCTCTACTCCTCCCTTTCACCTCTCACTCTCTCTCATTCCAGCCTATCTACCTCCAGCTATACTCCCTTTACCTCATCCTAAATCTTTTCCCACTACTTGATTCTTCACATTTGTGTAACCTATACTCCTTTTCTCCAACTAGCCTTATCCCTAATATCCTTCTATTGTCTTCTCCCCTCTCCATCATGTGGCTCTATCCCACTGCTCTACTATCTCTTCTGTTCTTAACCTCTACTCTAACATCCTATCATTTCTTCTGTTCTTAACCTCTACTCTAACATCCTATCATTTCTTCTGTTCTTAACCTCTACGCTAACATCCTATCATTTCTTCTGTTCTTAACCTCTACGCTAACATCCTATCATTTCTTCTGTTCTTAACCTCTACTCTAACATCCTGTCAACACTTTCTTCTTCTTCTCACCCCTCTCCTACACTTTCAATCTCTTCCACCAAGCTTCTTGGTGTTACTGTTGATAACATGATGAGATTTGATAAACACATTATCCTAACTATAAAAAGTTCACATTAAATTAGGCTCTCCCTACAGAGTCAAACCCTTCCTCACTGACTCCAAGACAATTTATTGCCAGAGCACACCTAATCTCTGCTCTTCTTTATGCCTCACCCATTCTCACTAACCTGTACAAAACCGACCTGGCATAACTAGATGCCTGCTACAACAAAACTGCCAGATTTGCCACCAACTTTCCTCATAGATCCCCACTGTTCTGCTCTATGCCAACTAAACTGGCTTGAGCTCCCCAATTACCACACATACACCCAACTCACTATGGCCCATGGCATACTTTACCTCCCAGACAAGTGTCCTGCAATCTGCAACCTACTTCAACTCCAGGCTAATAAAAGACTATTTAGATCTTCTGACAAATGCCTCTTAGAAGTCACAAAGCAACAACTTTTCTGTTGATTCCCTTTACTCCAACCGCATTGCCAGAACATGGAACTCAATCTCCCAAAAGATACTTACCACACCAAACCACCTACAGTTCAAATTTCTCCTCAAATCTCGCCTATCTAATTCTTGGCTCTGCTCCTGCCTTATACCTGACTGATTATTTCCCCCTCTTCCTGTCATCTTTATAGGCTTTCCTTCACTACACCTAACTGTTGATCTTTACTCACTCAACTGATAGGAATCTCTCTTTCTCATCTATTTCTCCTCCTACTCTCTCTCTCTCTCTAGATCCCCTATTTCTTTGTGCATCTTCCTTCTTATCATTCTTTCTTTTTTCTGAACTTTTCTACTTCATCCTACTCTAAGTTCACTTCTCTCTTAGTTAATCATTCCTTTTCAATCTATAAATAATAAATAGTCCCCACTTTCCTTTTCTTGTATAGTCAACTGTTCTGACTATTCTTGATTATCTGTATTTTTTCCTTGTTATCCTTGTATGTACCACTACTGTATGAGCTTTTGTATTGTATAATTTATTTGTTGTTGTTGTGTCTTTCAGCTTTTCCCGGTTAGGGGTCGCCACAGGGGAACTCCGGTCCGCTATTAATTGGCAGTAGATTTTTACGTGCTGAGTTGCCGGCCCTGATGCACAACCTTCAACGAAGATACACCCATTCACACATGTCTCCACACAGAAGACGCTCTAGCTGAGAATCGAACAGGACAATGTCTTACTGTGAGGCAACAATGCTACCACAGCACCACCGCAGTATTGTATAATTTATTTGTAACTATCTTTATTCTGTTTGGGGCTCCACCCCGGCCTCTGCAGAAAAGGGGCTTGTGTCCAGTCTGACCTTCCCGGTCAACAAACATTAAATAAATAAATAAATGTCATGACTGAAGCACAAAAAACAAGGAAAACCACAAATAAAGGGGAAAAAGTCACAAAACACGAAATGCAGGCAATAAGAGCTGTGGAATCTATACCAAAAATGATTCTTAGCCAAAAAGTAAGTAGAAAGTATGCCAGAAACTCCACAGTCACTTCAAATTATTCCAGCAGATATAATTCCAACAGATATAAGCACTTTCGTCCCAAATAGTATTCATAGGAACTTCATCAGATACAAACATTACACAGGAATATATTTTTGGGTTCTTATTAGAACGATGAAAATGCATTTTGTTGAATGTGTTTTCGTCGACACATAAAGAGCGAACAGGCAAAACAGCAAAGCGGCTGTTCAGCGAATTCTTTCCCTGGGAAAGAAGTTGCTTGACCGCTTCGTTGCTTTGCCGTGTTCTGCACTGTAATGTGATCCCTTGTTTGATATAGCTCCAGAGCGTGAATGTGTAACAGTTACTGACCTTAGGGTTAGGGTGCGGGTTAAGGTAAGTGCATATGTATGAAAGTGTTTACTGTTTTTTTTTTCGTTAGATGTATGGTTGAGTTACGTGTGTATGTGTTTTCAGCTGTTTACTTTTGTTTTGGGGGGTAGAATTAGGGTTAAGGTAAGTGTGTATGTGTTTGGAACTGCTTACGTAAATGTGCAAGAGTTACTGACCTTAGAGTTAGGGTGCAGGTTAAGGTAAGTGCATATGTTTTAAAATGTTTACTTTTTTTCCCGTTAGAAGTATGATTGGGCTACGTGGATATGTGTATTCAGTTGTTTACTGTTTTGGGGTGGGTACAATTAGGGTTAGGGTACGTGTGTATGTGTTTGGAAGTGTTTAATTTTTTTTTTTGGTTGGAACACTGATTTCTTTCCCTAGGAAAGAAATCACTGTTCTGTGGTGTCGACATTTTGAGCAAATGTGTCGATGAAACATCCTTTGCTGTTTTAAGCGTTCGATGTTTCAATATAAACCTGCATTCTTTTATCCACCTTGTACTATGATGTCATTTCCTCTTCTAATCAAATACATTCTGTTATAACATAAAACAAAAAGGAAAGGAAACAGCAGCAGTACACATAACTAACACGAACTGCTAAAAACACAGACGTACACATCCCAAAGTAAAACCCTACAGAAGTAAGACTGTGGGGTAAAACTATAAATACAAAAATAAAAATACAAAATATAAATTTAATGTATAAAAGCTATCCTGCACAATTTTAAAATCAAAAAGAATGCATTCCTGTGTAATGTTTGTATCTGATGAAGTTCCTGTGATTACTATTTGGGACAAAAGAGCTTATATCTGTTGGAATGATATCTGTTGGAATAAACTGAAGTGACTGTGGAGTTTCTGGTGTACTTTCTACTTACTTTTTGGCTAAGAATCTTTTTTGGTGTGGATTCTACGGCTTTTATTGCCTGGATTTTATATTTTGTGACATTTTCCCTTTATTTATGATTGAAGTACAAGCCAATGAAATAATAAAAATAATGTAAGAGAGAGAGAGAGAGAAAGAGAGAGATGTAAAGGTATCCAGTACAAATAGCTGTCAAAATAACAGTACAAATACTTAAGAATATCTGTAACAGATATTCTTAAAATGAAAACCAAGTCAATAATAAACAACTTACACTGGATGACCACATTAAAAAAATGGAGCCCAATAAAACAGGGCTCCACCAAAGTCAAAATTCCCTATCTGAATACAATCCAAACAAGGGATGCAAAACACAACAGAGTCTAAATGGAAAAAAATACATAAATAAAAAGAACCAAACAAAAATGCAGTTACCCAGAGGTACCATAAAAATAACTTGTACAAAAATGGCAAAAAAAGATCATGGGCTAAAAGGTCCTGAGTTATCAAGAGAGGGTATAGGCTTTGCTTCTGTATTTACTGTCCTATATTCTACTTAGGTATGATCTGTGCCTTGCTTTTCAGGTCATTAGAGATCCTGCAGTCCAAGACCTCTTATTTCTCCACAAATCAAACAGTCCACAATAGAACCAGATATCTGAACCTGCATTGACAAATAAACAAATGATGGTGGAGAGAAAGATAGTGAGACAGAGAGAGATTTGTCATGCAATGACTAACTCTTCTCTGGAACAAACCTACTGTCTAGATAAAGCAATGTGATAGCATATCTTCCTTTAAGAAAAAAATAGATAATTGGATGGGTATTGATAAATTCACCCCCAGCATGAATAGCCTATCTTTCCTTGAAAGACGAGGTAAGATCTAAGGGTTAGTATTAACAACGTGTAAATGGCCAGATGAACCAGGTGAGTTATATATTCTATGATTCTAGGATTCTATGACAGTTGCCATGGTAAAGTTAAGCTTCTGTGATAATGCAAGCATGGCTGCATCTGTCCCCTTAGGGCTTTAACATATTGGCTAAAATGTTTTCTATTCTCATTGTGATTTTTTTATAGGTTTATAGATAAGTGTTAAGCTAGCTGCCCTTGTGGGCCATTTTAAGCCTAGTAAATTCTTTATTTGTGCTTTAATCTATCTCATTTGGTGAGAGAGTGGCCTTATCTATCCCATGGTTGATAATTATATATAACCCTTAACGAAAATAACTGGATCATTCCATAGATAATTTGTGGTGACCCATGCATGGGATAAAGCATTTAGGAGCTGTCTCTGTCCATTAGTAGTATAGGGGCAGTCCTAGGTTAAATTTTCTGTTTCACATCCATAGATTCAAGTTGCGCTTGAATATGGACAGGGATGAACTTTGTTATATATGGATGAGGAGTCTGTACTAGAGCAGCAGTATCTTCTCTGTGAGATATACCTGTCCCTCCAAACTATTCTGTTGATATTGCAGAAGAGGTTTAGATCCCTAGACAGAATATTTCTGATGCCATTTGACTTGCTTATGTGCAGTAAATCCATCAGTACTGGGTTGGAGGATGCCTTATATCTCAGACATAGGTCACCATTTAGCAGTCTGTAGGATACTGAGAACAATGACAGGGCTTTGAGTTGGTCAATTTAGGCCATGTTGTTTAGGCCTTGTATCCTTTTAGTAATGTATCTCTGTGGGCATTCCAGTTGTTGCATGTGACTAGTCAAACATATGCCAAAGGGGGCATTATATTCACTGACTGGCCTAATGAGGGCTAAGTAAAGGGAGACAATGACTTCCCTAGATCTAGATGCAATCCCTTTGTTTATATGATTTGCAATATAGAAGGACTTTCTTACAACAATGAACACAATGTTGGCCAAAGGTTAGGTTACTGTCTACATAAATTCCCAAATCCTGAATAACTGGGTCAGTTCTTAGGTGCTTTTTTCTTAGTGTGGTAGTTTCCTGGGGTAAGTGATTTCCCAAAAGATAAAATAATGCATTTTTTGGCATTTAGTTTCAGTCTATGATTTTGGCACCAGTTACTTAATTGGGATAAACCTTCCTGCAGGATGGCTAAGCCAGTTGGGTATTCAGTGACTACTCCTAGCTTGCAGTCATCTGCAAATGTAGTCAGACAGAGACCTTTTGTATTGGCTTTTGCTTCAGAAAAGTAGATACCAAACAGGAGATGTCCCAGCACGGAACCCTGGGGGACTCCAGTAGTGACTTCCTCATTTTGATTTCCTGCATCCTATCTGTGAGGCATTTGACAATCCAGAGTGTGACAAAGGGATTTATTCACAGTTTATTTAGCTTTTCTACTATGCCTGAGTGGGGAATTGGGATAAAAACTTTGGCTATGTTGAGGTATGCGGTGTTTACCATTTTGCTTTCATCCATTGCTTTGGTCACCTTTTCAGAAAAAATCTACCAGGTTGACTAAGCATGACCTTCCCTTAACAAATCCAGACTGAGATGGGCCTAGTGTTTGCAGGTTCCCTGTGTCCTGATTGATTACTTCCAAGAAACAATTATATTAGGTGACTTTAATACTGACTGGAAGTGTGTCAATACTGATAACCCTTCTTCACATATTAATCTTCATGGATTTAGTCAAACAATCTCCACCACTACTAGAACTAACAAACCAAACAAAAAAGAGAGCATCTTAGATTGGATTCTTATTAACAGACAACAACAAATGTATAAAGTAGGAACTTTGCCTGATGATGTAAGTGATCATACTTTAACTTATATTATAAGACAAAAAATGATATTCCTAACTCCCCCATGTACAGGATCTTACAGTCCCATAAACACTTTAACCCTGTAATATTTCAAAATGAACTTAATGCCTGTGACTGGACTCCTCTAAAAACTCTCCCACTTGAAGAGGCTGTTAAATATTTCAACTCCAAATTCTTAACAATCCTAGATGAACATGCACCCAAACGGTATATTAAAATGAAGTCTAAGACAGCCCCCTGGCTGTCAAAAGACACTAGACAAAAGATATTGCTGAGGAGCAAATCTTGGGCTAAGTGGAGAACTACCAGAACAATCTCTGAGCAACAAACCTTTAGACAATTGAGAAACATTACAAAAAGAGCCATACTCATTGACAAAAAGAACAACGATTTGAAACTACAGCAAACCTACCATAATAATCCACAAAAGTTCTGGTCAAGCATAAATAGACTTCTACACCCTGGCCACTCTAGCACACCATCTCCACTTGGAGCTGATAATAATACCCCCCAGCAAACTGCCAATGCCTTTAATACCTTCTTTACAGACACCATACAATCTTTAGCCCAACAACTATCCACAGACAACGTTAGTCTCCCTGTCTCTTTACCTGATACTCTACCAGCCTTCCAACTACAACCCATCTCTATTACCTACATCCAAAAAATCATCCAAAAACTTATACCATGTACCACCTCTGCAGACCAGTTACCATCAGAATACTTGCAAAAAGCAGCTAAATCAGTTGCCTATCCTATATCCATCCTTATAAATAGAACCATAAAGAAAGGAATCATCTCAGACATCAGGAAAATCTCCCATACAATCCCTTTACATAAAGGTGGTAACTCTAATGATTATTCTAATTACAGACGCATAGCTCTCTTATCACCCTTAGCTAAAGTCATGGAAAAATGCATTCATCGCCAGCTAATAGATCACTTAACCCAACATAACATCTTAGCTAACTGCCAACATGGCTTTAGGCCATTTCATAGTACCACTACAGCTCTCCTTTCTTTCACCAACTCCATCAACTGTAACTGTAACAACAATAGCCTCTCTTCTGCACTTTTTATTGACCTGTCAAAAGCATTTGACATGGTAAACCTCTCTATACTCATAAAGATCCTTGAATCCCTCTCTCTAGACACCAAGGCTGTCCTCTGGTTTAAGTCCTATCTTAACAATAGGCAATAGGCAGTTCTCTGGGAAAATAAGCTATCTTCCCACCTGCCCGTCTCCCTTGGAGTACCTCAGGGCTCCATTCTAGGCCCTCTTCTTTTCTCCTTGTTCAACAATGACCTCCATGTAGCAATCCCTCAAGCCACCTGTATACAATATGCAGACGAGTCTACGGTCATTTGTTCTGCCAACTCTATATCTCAACTACATTCTCTAACCCAGAAAGTATTCACCTCAGTAGAGGCTTGGTTCTTGAAACGCTGCCTCCTTTTGAACGCCAAAAAGACCAAGCCCTTACTCTTTACACCCAACAATAAATCCCCCTCTATAGATTTCTCAGTCAAATCCAATAGCAGCACCCTTATATCCCCAGACTCTACCACCAAACTGCTAGGAATCACAGTAGACAATAACCTCACCTTTGACAACCATATTAATAACTCCATTAAAACAGTAAATAGAAAAAATGGCTCCTTATATAAAATTAAACCTTTCTTAACTCCAACATCCAGAACTAAAATTGCCCACTCCCATTTAATCTCGACTCTTCTTTATGCCTCACCCATATATACTAACCTAAAAAAAGTAACCTCATCAAACTAGCTAACTCCTATAATAATATAGCCAGATTTGCCACTGGGAACCCATTTAGAGCTCACCATTGTCAAAACCTAAAGCAACTAGACTGGCTAGAACTAAACAACATTCTGATACTCTCCCAACTTACCATTGTTCATAAGATATTTTACTAACTTAATAACACCCCAATACTTTCCAACCTTATTATCCCCTATAGGAATCTCAACTCCTTACGCTCCTCTAGTAAACTTCTTGCTAGCATAAGCAAGTCTAATAACTTGACTGGGGACTCCTTGTTCTCCAATACTGCTAGAAAAAACTGGAACCTTCTGCTACCTGATCTAACATTACAACTTTCCCTCCCACTCTTTAAACAAAGGCTCAAGAAACATCTTAAAACACACTGGTTATGCCCCTATTGCAACCCTGACTAATCCTCTGTTTTCTCTACTGCTATTTCTATAATGCCTCCTCTCACTAATCGATATTACTATACCCTTCTGTAAGTAGTAACTATCACTTGTAAATTAAATAACTTTGACATGAATGTAAATTTCACATTATCTGTATATTACCACAGATATACTGTAAAGTGACTTATCCTATCCTGTAAGTATATAGGTATTCAACGCAATTTTCCTCTCACAAATACTCAGTACTTAATATTGTAATGTCCTTTCTTTGTATAAGTGTGTGTGATATATTTGTGTTACTATATTTCTGTGTTACAAATGGAGCTTTTCTCCCCGGGCCTCTACTGAAAATGGAAATATATCCAGCTGGACTAGCCCGGTTAACAAATGTAAAATAAAATAAATAAATAAAATAAATACGTCTTTCCATGGCTTTGCATATGAGGCTGTTATGGGTCTGTAATTGCCTTGGTTTGGGGAAGATCCTCCCTTATGCAGGGGAATGACTGTAGCTGTTCTCCATTTGCTTGGTACAAAACCTGTATGGAGGCTGAGATTGAATAGTGTTGTTAGGAGTTTGGTTAAATTGTGCTTCATGCTATTTAAGATGCATCCAGGGATATTGTCAGGACCCATCAAAGCAGTATTTTTTGCTTTTGATAGCAATTTTAGGATGTAGACTTGTATGATGGGTGGAAATGAGACAGTTTCAGTTATATCTTGAGGGATAGATGGGGGAAATGGTAAAGTTAAAGCTAAATTTATCGGGCAGTAGGTTTGCTATATCTTCCCTTTTTAATGTCTCCAAATCGTTTGGGTTTCTAATACCATAACGGGAATGGACCCCATTCCCAAGTCAAAGTACGATTAAAGTTAATGAAATTAGTATTGTTTCACTCTTTGATGTCAGCCAAAAGTGCTCTTTGTAGCACCCGCAATGTGCCCAGTAATGACTCCTTCTGTAATTTGTATGGAGTTATATGTATTGGTATCCTATCTAAATATGATTGTAAACACTTTTTTATAAGACCCATTGCTCCTACTGCTATTGGAACTTTCTGGGTATCTTTCTTCCACATTGCTCTTGTTTCTGCTTGCAAATCCTGATATTTTATGACTGTGTCTCTCTGTGCGCAGGACACTGTAGTCACTGGGTGTGGTGATTTTTCAGAATCTACTCCAACCCTATCGCACCACCAGAATACTAAGATCCAGCAACAAAAATCACTTGCAGATCACTAAAGCCAATAACTCTGCTGGTGAAGCACTTTTCTCTTGCACCATAGCCAAATTATGGAACTCTCTCATACCCACAATTACCTCCATACCATCATGCACACACTTCAAAACTTTACTAAAAGTTCACCTAAAAACATGCTGGCTATGCCCTTGCAACTCCCACTCTAATATCACCCTCCCCATCCAACCACTACCTTTCTTTCCACTCCACTAACTACCTTGATTATAGCAAGCTCAGATGCTCATAAGGACACTTATTATACAGCAGGAACTTCTTCTTGTAACATTTGTTAATGTCTGTTATGTACTTCACAGATAAAGATTCTAGTTGTCTACTGATGTACTATGTTCTTCATCTGTAAATATGTTGTAAGTAATTGCTATGTAAATTGTTAATCGCTATGTAATCCAATGTAACTACCATCTGTTTATTTTAACTGTGGAGCTTTTCTCCCCGGGCCTCCGCTGAAAATGGACCTATGTCCAGTCGGACACTACCGGTCAACAAATATAAATAAATAAATAAATAAATAAATAATGAACAATGCTACTTTTGTCTTCTTTTCTTGAACCTCTACATCCAGTTTTCGAGTATCTGTCTTTTGAACAGTTGGTAATGGATGATCCCAGGTGATGTATACTTCATAATTTTCTATGATCCTTTGTGGCTCATGTTTCCAGTGTTTTTCAGCCACTTCAATACCAGAATGTTTGCACAATCCCCAGTGCAGCAGTCCCGCCACATTATTATGCCTTTCAGTATACATGTCGCAACCAGCAACAAGGTGTGCAACTGTTTCCAATTCTGTTTTGCAAAACCTGCATTTGTCTGTTTCTCCCACATGTTCAATGGACTTTGTAAACCAACATGTATGTAGCCTACTGTCTTGTGCCGCCAATATTAACCTTTCATCTCTTGGTTTGAATTTGCCTATCCTTAACCATTCCCACATTCATTCCTGATCAACATGAGGTTCTTCCAGAAGTTTTCTATACTTGCAACTATATTTATGCATTTTCCAGATTTCTTGCCTTCTCATCTAGTCCTTCACCTTATATTCTTTCTTTTGTTTTTTGGCACATTCAGTTGCTGCCTGGTTTTTATCTACTTCTGGTTTGATTTCCATTCCTGATTGACGCTGATATGCTTCTGCTAGATTAAGCAGAGAAGTCATCTTAGATTTATTCTCCTCATGTTTCAAAACTTTCACTACATTTGGGTCTTGTGAGGTCAACAGATTTGTATGGAGTCCCACAATTGCAGATCTATACATGTAATCAATTTCAAGGTGGCCCATCCCTACTGCAGAACAGGGAATATATAATTTTGGTATGCACTGATTTTTAAATTATTTGATGAGCATGAAGCATCCTTCTTGTTTTCCAGTCTAATCCATCCAACATGTTTTGGGGGTCAGTCAATCACTCCAAAACTGTAAGTTAGGACAGGAAGAGAAATTTGGTTTATAGCTTGGATTTTGTTCTTAGATGTCTCGGTGCTGTTTTCAGTATTAATTTAAGTCTTCTGAAATATTCCTTACTAAGTTTTATTCACATTTGTTTGTGTGTTATTGTTGATCCTTCATCAATTCCCAAATATTTATACACTCCTTCTTGCTCAAGTTGTTTTATATCACATTCTTGTCCCAAACTGATGTTTTCCTCAGTGTATGTAATGTTCACAATCAGATCAGTGCATTGCTGCATTGTGCTTAAGAGATTATAAACATAACTAAACAATGAGTTGTGATTGTCTTTGGCTGGGGTAGTTATTTTAGCCTCAGACTTGTTTTTTGTGTATTTTATTAAGCTACTCAATTGTTTGTTTATTTCAGTGAAAAGGGCTCTAACAATCTGGGAATTACTGTTCTTACATTTGGTCAGAATACTTTTCCTTTTATTATAAAGCTTGTTGATATTATGGTTCCACCATGTGAGTTTGTTTCTGGGGTTTGCCCTGCACTTGCTCCTACTGGGTACAACTGCAACTATGCAGCTGTTTGCATACTGTTATGGTGTGGTGGTATATGTTTCTGCATATTCAATGGAGTTAACTGGGTTTGGTAGGGATTTGAAGCTTCTCAATTTATCACACAGGTGTAAGTAATTAATCTTAAAAGACATTTCTAAAGGTACCTTGGGTGGAAGGGATCTCTGAATACAATTTTATTTTGAAGGAAACTGCTTTATGGTCAGACCAAACAAGTGATGAAGATACACAAGGGATGGTACAGGATGCTCCCATATTAGTAAGGACAAGCTCCAAGATGTTATTCCCCCTAGTGGGTACTCTGACTAATTGTTCCAGGGAATTTACATTGACAAAGTTCAGGAATCTCCGTGCTTGTGCGCTAGTGGTGGTGAGGGTCCCAGTCTATAGTTGGATAGTCTAGATCACCAAGGAAAATATTATTGGGTTTAATGCTGAATGGTTCTATTTCCTGTAGACAGGTGTTGTGGCTTTCTTATGTCATAGAGGGAGTTCTATCACTAGCTAATATATGGTGTGGGACCTTTCTGATGTCTAGTTGGACATGAAGATGCTCTAGTGCATCATTCAGCTTTGCCAGCCTTAATGTGAGTATATTCTGGATGTAGCTAGAGACACCTCCGCCTTTTCCCCCTCCTACACAGTAGCTGGCGTAAATGTGTTGACGATGTTATTGCTGTGCAAAGCCAGCATGCTCTCTGCTACTTTAAACCATGTCTCAATCACTACACACACACATCAATGTCTTCCAGGGTGACTATAATTGCTTGGAGTTCAGTTTTAGGGTAATGTTTAGGTGGACTTGCTACTGAGTATTTAAAGTTCAATGGAAAAAAACTAGCTTGGAAAACTTCTGCAACCAGCAAGGACCAGTAAACTAATTATAGTAAAAAATCTCACTAATTTAATACTAAAATCAGTGCAAGCAGTATCAGTAAACTTAATATTAAGCAATTTTATCAAAGGTCTTTTAGATTGTTGAGTAGTTTAACAGGAGGGACTTTGCAAAATGCTACTTATTTGCTTATTGTCAACAGCCAATAAACAGGGAGAGGGAGGGAATTATGTTGGTAAATTATCATAGCAGCAAGCAACAAACAGTTAACACTGGGTTTAAGAACACAAGTAAAACAGGCTAGGTCGGATGGAAAAACAATTAGACCCTTAGATCTGAGATGACAGGCCTGAAACTGCTTAATGCAAAGAGAAGTTGTAAACTAGCCTGATATACACTCAGTACATAAGAATGAAACTAGTGTTTAAAACCGACAGTTAGACCACTTAAACAGCTATGTACTGGAATTAATCAAATAGGTTTAATGACCTTAGCTAAAGGAAATACAGACTGCTTCATTCTTAGGCATTGTCAGCCTTTTACATCTGCCAACCTAACCAAGTTAAAGCTTAACAATCTAATGGGAGTGCTGCTCAACACTAGAAGCCTTAACAAGAAATTGCCCTCCTAAGAAACCTTCCTGATGCTGCAAAATATTGTCATATGTGTCATCACTGAAAGATAGTTCTAATTAACATACGATCATCTCCTGGTTTCAATGCCTACCTCCAGTTCTGAACCACCACCGAGGGCATATTGGCCATAGGTGGTGCCATGACCTCATTCCTTTAAAAATCCATCACATCTGAACTTGTATGGCAGGATGATGAAATTGAACTCCTTTACATCCTGTTACTACACATAAGGCTCCTTCCATGTACGGGCTATCAACAGAATCCCATCTATTACACCCACTACCTTACTACTGAACCAAAGACTGTCATTCATCACCATCATTGCACCATTACGCTTCATATAATCAGTTATCCCATTACTAGTCAAGTCTAACCATGTCACTGTGGTCTTCACCATCAGATTTCAGACCATAATGCCCACATAACGCAATTTCTTTAGGGATTTCACTAAGCCAAACTGGTTAAAAAATATCTGATGAACTGATGTGGTTCAAAAGCACACTCCTTGATGACCCTTTATTTGCAGAGAATGTAATAATTGCATTAAGCAATTGGTTCATATCTATGTTAAATACATTGCCAAATTTAAGGACAAACTGGTGGACCCCTGGCATAAACAAACTTTACGATGAAAGAGAAAAAAAAATCCTTACCCTTAGGAACAACCTGAAAACCTCAAGCTCTAAACCTAAACACAAAAAATGAAATAAACAACATAGAAGTAAAACTAAGTCCACCAAGGCTAACTATGACTTGAAACTATACACCACTAACAAGGATAACCATAAATACTTCTTCAATTATATTCAAAATCTAAGGAGCAATACTTAGGAATGTACTGAGCTGATACATAAAAAAAATTTACCAGTGCAAACCAGAAGATATAGCCAACATATTTACTAACAAATTCAGCTCAAAATTCTCCCGCCTGTCATCCTCCCATCTCCTCATGTGAATTTCTGTCCATAGGCCTCTCCACTAGAAATCACCTCAATACAAGTCCTAAATACTCCCTCAGAGTTAAAAAAAAATTCTAGCTTGATGGCCCTGACAATTACCAAGTTGTATCCATGTTGGCAGAAACACTGCCTCACAATTTAAGTCTCTGAAATTGATTTTCACCTGACCCTTGAAAAGCAGCTGTAGTTGTTCTCCTTTATAATAAGCATTACCAGAGTCTCTGTAAAACAAAACAAAACAAACAAACAAAAAAATGAAGCACATCATTATTGACCTAATAAACAAAAACATTCATAGCCTAAAATCCCTTGATCCAAATCAGTATGTATTACTGAAATGTAGATCTTGCCTGCTCGATCCAAAGAACTTGGAAAAATTCACTAAGGCCCTAGTTGAGATAAAAGTGGTACATACTGCATACCGCAGCCTAGCTAAGACCTTTTATACCATTCCACACTCCAGCAGGACAGGCAAACGAATCCAATGAAATGTAAATTCATATGTTAAACACTGGAAAGCAAAGTGTCTCACAGCCAGAAACTAGCAAGTCAAAGTTAGTGACACTGCCTTCACCAAACGTGTTCTCACCAGTGGGGTTCTTCAGGGATCTGTGCTGTGGCTTTTTCTGATTGGTATTTATTTCTCTGATGTTCAATCTGACATCAAAGGCCTCTGGCTGACCAGGTTTGCAGATGACTGAAAATCGAGAGCCACTATTGATCCTTGAGTGGACCATGGAATCTTACAAGAGGGATTATCACATGCATACACATGGTAACACATGGTACTATGACCATGGTCTAAGTCTAATGCAAAAAAGTGCAGCATAATGTCCTTTAGTAAACAGTGGTACCCTTATGCCAATCACATAGAAAGTACCCCTCCTAAAAACGTGTTCTGTTATTAGGGACCTGGGCACCTTAGTAGACAATAAGCTCTTCTTTGACCACCATGTCACTATGATTTATAGAAGATATTTCAACTTAGCCAAGCTATTTACCACATTTTCAAGATTCAAGGATGTTGTCATTTCACTCTACACCTCCCTTACCAGGCTCATAATTGAACATAATGCCCCGTAAATGAATATAGTACCCTCTTTGGTATGTGCATCCTCACTAAGAAAATCATTGGCTTGAGATCCATGTCCTATGCAGAATGCCTAAAGTGTTATCCCTTTTCTCAGTCTCACACAGACTCCTACAAGGTAATCTTAGACTAACTTACAATGCCTCAACCAATCCTGTTTTGTGTAACCTTCTACAGCTTCTGCACATTTACAAAGCATATAGTACCACAAATACCCTTATCAAAGACCTAAACCTCCACCAGAGTTTAACCAAAACCTGCTAGAAGGATGGATTTCTCTTCTGAAATATCCCACTCCTCTAGAACAAGGTTCATAGTAAACCAGGCAGCTCCCTAACCAGCAACAACTGAATGAATGGATGAGAAATCACAAATACACCCCAAGACAGGCCCTCAAGCTCTTATAGAAAGTGGCAACATTTAGTGGGTATTGTATTGGCTAGGCTTCAAATGATCAACTTGAGTCAATTACCTAGTAATAACCTTTGAACCAATAGGCATAATCCCATTAATAACCCCCAGAACAGCCATGAACCTTCAGCAACAATAAACCCATATCCAAGCAAGTGAGACTGTATGCAAATATTTGAAGTCACACACACACACACAACACCAACATACAAATGGCCAAAATTTCTGGTTCCACGTGACCTCAAGTTAGAATTCAGCTGACTTTTAAAAATTCTAGCTGTTCAAGAAGGGAAAACATGGGCCAGTATTCTTAATCATTTATCCAAGTGTGTTTAGGCTTTCCAAGATGTGTGTGAATGAGTGTAACTGAGCTGCGATTCACTGAGGCCATTTATGCCTATGTGCAATGACCTCAAATATGTTTATGCAAATGTGCAACTAATGAGATGGGAATGAAGAGTCACATAAATCTTCATAAGCTTATGAAGTATATATTTCATTATTTCCGATTCATAGTCAGATTTTCCCATTTTTCTGTGCTGGTCACAGATGTGCTATATAAAGGGAAGCATCACCAAATGTATCAGAGTTGCAAATGGCTAAAATGCTATCAATTGTTGTGAGCTTTGCTATTTCTTGCTCTGAGATGCTTGTCTTGGCCAAAACCACTTGTGCCCAGTGGTGCTCACTGACCAAAAAGGAGAAAATATAAGCAAAAGATTACTCATTATAACTATGATAATCAGGAAATCCTTGATAGGTTCAGAGAGGAGAGGCACATTATAATGGTCTTAGTGGGTATGTTTGACCCTCATAGGGGCACTGGAAAAATACATGGACTTTCTATACTTGAGGACACCAAAGTATGTATAACGCTCACTATACTTGCTACGAGGACCTTCTAGAAACAAACTGGGGACATGCTGGGGATCTCACAGTCTTTTGCCTTGAAAATACTGCAGTAGTTCTTGGATGCATTCTTGGCAATCACTACATCTGTTTCCCGGTGTCACCTCAGGACCACGCCAACACTATGTGTGCCTTTTATGTGCTGGCACATTTCCCTGAGGTACTCAGTGCAATCTATTGCATCCATGTTGCAATTAGGGTCCCTCCTGGTCTGCAGGGTGAGCGGTACCACATAGGAAGGACTTCCATTCCATCAATTGTCAGGTTATGTATGATGCATGAGGGTGCATCACCAACATCTCTGCCCAGAATCTTGGCAGTGCACATGATTCCTACATCTGGCACACTAGCTCACGCTAATGCCTCTTCCTGCATAGTAGGATGTCCATGGGTCATCTTGTTGGTGAGTGGAAAAATATGTATATGGAATTTAAGTAGTTACTGACATTAAAGTGTACTAATGTATACTATTTTTTTCAGTTTTGTCTTCCCCTGCTTTTCTTCTCTCTTTTTTTCAGGTGATGCTGGATACCCCCTGGAGACATGGCTCATGATCCCAGTAAGAAATCCACATAGAGCTGCAGAGGAGACATATAACACATCCCTGTTCCAGACATGTATTGTCACTGCGAGGGTCTTTTGGCCTTCTGAAGAGCCATTTCAGGTGCCTGGATGAGTCTGGGGGTGCCCTTCAGTATGAGTCAGCTACTGCATGTTACATTTTGCATAGCATGATCATGCACTGGTCTGTTGGTGAAGTGAACCATGTTGTCACTGAAGCTCCCAGTTTTAGTCCCACTATTACTAATGATGACCAGTTGGCAGCAGTAGTAAGGGATCCAATGCAGCAGGCTTATGCATGGCATGCAGCCGTGGTGTGGGTAAAGAGGCAGTATCTAGTCCAGAGCTATGAATAATGATATTCATATTAGTGTTTCTTTTCTTATAAAAACACATAGAGTATAATTGATGTGGGCAGTGACATATGTGGGCTATGCTGTGTGGTGCATGGTCTGCCGTCACTGTTATCTGACTTTCTCACTCATCTTAAATTTTTTATCAGTTTGAATAACTCATGTTCTGACAAGTGTGAGTGCTCACAGATTCCTGTTCAATGTATTGCAAATGTATATAATACTTTATTTATATAGTGTCACATGCAATAAATTTTGATTTCAGAAACTATCTTCATCTGTGCAGTGTGGAGGATGTAGTGGCAGCAGTGTAAGCTTACTTGACAGCATACTCATTTTAATGTGTCACTTGGTTATGACATGTTTCACCGGAAAATGTTTGTTCATTACTCTTTTGATGTTTTAGGTGCTTGCCACCTGTAGGAATGGTAATCAATGTAACATTGTTTTTTTTTTTTGTTAAATGTTCATTGATGGTGTACCTTCTAGTTTTACAGAGATGAAATGCATATATATGAAACCTCTCCCATCCAAACACCCATTTCAACTAAACAGAAATCACTGTCAATGTAGCTAATTATCAGTAGTTCAAGATCAAATGAGTCATACACATCTCCTATTGATAGGACAGGTGATGGTACAACTGATTTGGAGCAGGGGCTACAATGAGAACTTTAAGGTGAGTTATTCTGATGTCATGACCTACTTGACGCAGGTGATCCTGCTGTCACCGAATGACTGACTGTACTGCATGACCATGATCATGACCTCAAAATGTGAAGTTCTGCTAGTTGTAGATAACCATTAACATGGCCTGTGTGAAATGCATTGTGATTGTTCACTTTGACCACTGACATCACTGTCTTGAGAAGCAATGGCAGTATAATGTGAGCTCCCTCCCCCATGTCCTGACAATACCCAATTCTCCGCCCCTGACAAGACTAACTCCAGCTTGACTTTGGTATGTCCTAACTAGTGCATGAATGGAGGCGGCCACTGATGCTTTGTGTAGCACCATACTACACAACAATGTGACCATGGCATTATCCTTGCTTTCTGCTACTTTAAAGTAGTGCTGGAAATCATCACGAATACCATGGAGGACTCCGACCATTTCCAGTTGACTCCCTATGGCAGTGCTCTGAGCCCTAACAAAGTCACGGCACACTTCCTGTCGGGCAGCCAATGCTTTATGTGTTTCCTGTGGTAGCTGTAAGGATTTTGTGTGCCTGTCTCCCCTTTTTAAAGACGTCACTATGGACACTGTGGACTCTGAATGTCTGTCATCATCCTCAAAATGTTCCTCTAGGCTTGGAGAAACTGGTGTAAAAGTGCAAGGGGTGTTCCTCTGGTATAACTGTGAATGTTATATCAAGTTATGCTTGACTTTAAGTTGCACTGTCACTTTCTGTTCAGTTACTAATATGTTGTGTGATGAAACAGCCTGCCATTCAACTTGGGGGCTGCCTGCCACTTTCCACAGGCTGCCTCATAAATATAACTATGTTATCATCATTATCATCATCAGCAGCAGCAACGCCCATTCTGCTGTTGATATCATCCAAATTTACTGGAATAGTTGAACTGTTTGTTTTTGATGCTGACTCTGTAAAAAATTATTAGAAAACAATAATAATAATAATAATCATAATGGAATAGCATACAGTACAGTATGCTTATAAGGGGGTGAGTGGGGCACTTACCATGCACACTGTCTTTCATTTCCATTATTTGCTGGTGTACAAGACTCACCTAATAAAATGAATTGTGACGTGTTTAATAACATCATTTCTTGTTAGCATTCAATTATCTGGATATAACAGCATGTTGCCAATTTTAAACCAATCTTCATGAGCAGATAAGTGTTGCTGCTGTTGCAGACATTGGTTAGATGAAGCATGTCTACACCACCTCTAATTATTCCTGTTGCTCCATCTTCTGTGTCATAGTCATCTCCATGGATGGACAGAAGGTATTCATCACCTGGCATTAACTGAATGATATTTGGAGGCTCTGTGTATTGGTTAGGGTTTCTGCCTGGCCTTGCTTCTAGCACATGCTACTGTATCAATTTTCCTTTTCTTGCACTGTGCCAGTACTTGGATTCTGCCTCCAAATGCATTGATTTCAAAAACTACTTAACTTCAGGCCTTGCTTCTCTCAGCTTGTTTGGGCCCCCTTTACCAAAAATAAGTTTCCAATATGTCCTAATTGCTGT
This sequence comes from Protopterus annectens, assembly GCF_019279795.1. NCBI lineage: Eukaryota > Metazoa > Chordata > Ceratodontiformes > Protopteridae > Protopterus > Protopterus annectens. The sequence goes on from NC_056735.1 coordinate 1,691,272,539, forward strand.
CATGAGGAGATAATGTTACTCATGGCTGAAGTTATCCTTTCTGTGCTTTGACCCTTTATTCTCCATCAGTACTACATGTATAAAAAAATGGCCACACTCAGAAAGTGTGACAGTAATTTTTGGATGTAATCACCTCTTAAAGTACAAAACACAGGCCAGCTATTCCTGCCACACACACTAACTGTTACTTAATGCAAACCAATATGACTACCTAATATAAATCTCAATATATCCAAGCAAACTGTAATCTATGTTAACTACAGTTAATTCAATCACTTTTGTCACCAAAAAAAGCATCATTTCCTTATCCTCTGCCATTGTCATGCACTGCTAATGCTGCATTTTTTCCCTCACTGTCACTACCAAAACATCATGTTCATCATACATGCCTGTTCATATCCTTAGCACAGTAAAATATCTGTAGTAGACTACTACATTTATACACATCTATGCACAATCAGTAAATTACACTTCTGTAATAAATATTTTCTGTAATGACTAATCAATTCCACTGCTGATGTCATGAAATGCAACTTCAAAATAACAGAAATTTACCAGTTATTCAATGCTATATTAACATCACCAGCATATGTCTAAGTTCATTGCAAATGAGCCTTAAATCAATATTGAAATATTTTAAGTGTTTCTTATAAAATAAAAATAAATGTAAAAATTGTCTTTACTTTAGCATGTCTGTGGTATCCTAATACATTTGTGCCAATCTTGGTGATTTGTGAATTAATATGGCAATGCTCAACTTATTGGCGAAAATTCAGAGCCATTTACATGTGTTATATGGAAATTAGGCTAATTTATATGTATCTCTATGAATCATAGTAATACGCAAATGCATCCTAAGGTATATCATTGCGTTTTGGCACTTTGACGAATTGTGAGCATGTGTACAACATTACATGAACTTATTTCAAAATGACAATGATGTGCTGCAGATGTTTCCAAAGTCTGCAGCACTCTGTAGCTATCCCATTCTTTCTGCGGGAACATGATAATGGCCCTTGACTAGCCAAAATAACAATGTGGTTAAAAAAAATCGAGTCATCTGAATATCAGGTTGGCAGCAATCTGAAACTTAATCCCAGCCCATCCAACCTTATGTGTTACATCCTAACAACTCAAACAAATCATAAATTAATAAAAGTGAAAAATCTCATACATATTGACATTTATTTCCACCACCCCTACTCAAAAAAATAGCATTTCTACTAGTCTGATAAAGAGACCTTGATCATGCATTACCTCTTGCGTGATTCATACTTGGAGAAGACTGAGGTGTGCCCAATAAATACTACCTGGAAAAAAAAAAACTGATGTCTGGCAGGAGCTGGGTGACTGCATGTCAATCCTGACAGGTATAACCCACTCCAGCCAGTAGTGCCATCACAGCTACAAAGACTTGCATTAACACAGGGCTAACCAGCTGGCTGACTAGGTAGACCAAGGCTGCGGTGAGAAATCCAGAGTTTTATAGTGAGTAAAATATTTGGTTTCTTAATTGAGTCATAATAATAAAGAGTTAACACGTTTGCATAAATATAGGTATTTGCAAAGACAGATTTGTTTACCTGAAAATATTATTTGTACTCTTCTTTTCCTTTTGGCTTTTTCCTGTTAGGGGTTGCCACAGTGGAACAATGGTCTGTAGAATGATTGGCAGTGGAGTTTTACAGTGTTGAGTTGCCAGCCCAGTGCCCAGCCTTCCACAGAAGGCACACACGTGCACTCACTTACACCTAGGACCAATTTAGAGTGTCCAATCCACCTTCAGAATGTACTGCTGAAATGCATAGTAAATCATGAGCATGTTTGTAGTCATACATGCATCTTTTGAACAGAGGAATATCAGTAATGTTTTAACAGAATATAATAATATATACAAATGTCATGCAAGTGTATTAAAATAAGAATCTGTATCTGTAACTCTGTGAATGAAGTATAAGGTCACAAGTACTAGTAATGCAGTCTGGATTTATTAAGTTATGAAATAAAAATTGCAATTACACATTTGTAATTTATTACCATTGCAAGAAAAGAGTTATAATAGATTAAGCCAGTTTGTGTAGGCCAAAGAAATATAACTGAAATGGTTGATTAACACAGTTTGTTCAAAAGTATTTCTAACTGCATGTACAACATGGCTGATATTTCACACACCACACCCTAGTTAAACTAAAGATTGGGGGAGGGGGTGGGGGTTGCTGTGATACTTGAATGACTAGCACAAACTTTACTGAGAATATACTGTTTTACTTCAATATTATCTATTAAATCAGACACATTTCAGAAGGAAAGGAAATGCAAACATCCATGAATTGCTACGTTGCTGTATTTGTAAATTAGTTATGTTGTTGCCTCACAGCAAGAGGTTCTCCTGTTAGATTCTTGGCTAGACTGCCTTCTGTGTGAAGTCTGCATGTCCTCCCCGCGGTCGAGTGGCCTCCAAAAGACATGTGTAAATGGGCATGCCTTCGCTGAAGGTTGGGCGGCGGGCTGGCAACTCGGCACCATAAAAATCAACTGCCAATCATTAGCAGACCAGAGTTCCGCTGTGGCGATCCCTAACCGGGAAAAGACAAACAACAAATATTATACTTCACATACATTGCTATATATCATATAACATATAACCTAAACAACATTACATAATTTATTAAATTCCTGCCCCTTTATTTAAACAAGAAACATCTTTATTAAACAACCATCACTTATAACATAAGCAATCATACATTTATATAAATGTAAACGAACCACACCGACACAATCCTAGTTGCAAGCATTTTGCATCACAAACCATTCTGACACACTCCCAGATGCAAACATTATGCATTACTTATAATCTACCCAATCATTTTCAGTCAAACATTGCACAGCATATTTAAGTCCTGCCTTCTTTTAAACCTCATTCCTCCCCTGTATGTATTGTTTCCACAATTCCCATTTTTTTCCTATGTAGTTTGCTCCTACCCTTTTCTAAAGATCTCAGTTCCAGTTGTTTTTTCTCTGTCACTATATTCACTACTTTTAATATAGTTGGTTTAGATTTTTATTTCCATTTTATTGTAATTGCATTTTTGGCAGGTACCATAATTAGACATAGCAAGGCCTTACCATGTCTAGGCAATTCTGTATCATAGCTTAGAAAAATCATCTCCCTTGTAACACCAATCTGCCCACCTAGCATCTCTGACAGTGCATCCCTCAGGGAATCCTTAAAGTCCGCCATCTCACCACACTCCTCAAAATATGTTCCCAAGTACCTATTTCTTCTCCTTCACACCTCCAACATTTACTGTCTATCTACCTTCTTTGATGTCTACTTGGGGTATAAAAATACCTCTGTAAACATTTCTAAGCAAAAATCCTATATCTTCTAGATTTTGTTGCATATTTGGGAGACATACATTTATTCTCCCATTGTTTCTTTGTGAATTGCCTATCTGATCTCTCTCTTCCCAATCCTTTCTAACCTCCACTGATTGATTCTTATAGTTATCATGCAATATTAAGGCATGAGACACCCAGTCCTGTTTCATGTGTAATTTCTTCACAAAAACAGTAGCTCTACAAACACCCATACTAGGGCTATAAACTACATCAATGAGTAAACAAGACTCACTAGATGAACAGGTTTCTAACTCAACATATTCTTCACTTATGGAATAATTTACTATTACAGGTTAAACCTTTAAGGTATATTTTAAAGACTGGATGAGTAGACACAAAATTATACATTGATTTGCAAAGTGAACACTATTAAGGCCTCACAAAGGGTGGACAGAAACATTTATGTGTGTCTATTTCAGGTTGCATGTGGCTAGGAATCTTATGTTACCAGTTATTGCTTGCCTAGTGTTATTCCAGTGTTCCTGTGTTCCTACTGTAAATGTATAATAGACAGTGGAGCATCTAAACCTAACACATCTGCATCCACAAATGACGATGCAAACAGAAATTCAAATGGATAAAAGAGTTAAAATAGAGAATTACCCATATTTGTCTTTCTGCAGTGATCTGATGCCATCTTCATTCATAGAATATCAGTGCAGCTGGATTACATCTACAAATGTAATTGATTGCTCTTCTCGTATGAAATTGGTTGCTGTATTAAGGCTGTCACTAGGTTCACTATATAAATATAAATTTAGCTTTAACTTTACCCTTCTCTCCCCCCTCTGTCTGTCCCTCAAGATATACCTGAAACTGACTCGCCTCCAGCTATTACAAATGTCTTAAAATTACTATCACATGTTAAAAATATTGCATTAATGGGATTCAACAATATCCTCTGGATGCATCTTAAGTAGCAGGATGTAGTCACACCCCTGGCAACACCATTCAGTCTCAGCCTCCATACAGGTTTTCTACCAAGTGAATGGAGAGCAGCTACAGTCATTCCACTACATAAGGGAGGACTTTCCCAGGCAATTACAGACCTGTAAGTCTGACCATCCCCATATGCAAAGCCAGGGAAAGATGTATAATGGAATTAATCAATTAAGACATAGGGACCTCCAAATGCTGGACCCATCTCAGTTTGGATTTGTCAAGGGCAGGTCATGCTTACTCAGTCTGGTGGATTGTTTTGAAAAGGTCACCAAAGCAGTGGATGAAGGCAGCACAATAGACAATGCATACCTTGACATGGCCAAAACGTCTGACACATTTCCCCATTCTGGCATGTAAGAAAGCTAAATAAACTGGGAATGAACCCTTATATTACCCACTGGATTGCCATCTGGCTCACAAACAGGATACAGATAATCAAAATACGGTAAGTTACCGCCACAAAGAGAACAGTCATCAGTGGAGTCTCCTGGTGCCCTGTGCTAAGACCTCTCCTGTTTGGCATCTATTTTACCGAAGTAAAAGCCAAAACCAAAGGGATCTGGCTGACTAAGTTTGCAGGTATCTGTAAGCTAGGAGCTGTCATTGAATTCCCAAATGGCGTAGGCATTATGCAGGAAGGTTTGTAAATAATGGCCTGAAACTAAATGCCAAAAAATTCAATACTGAAATCTTTGGGAAGTCATCTACTGCAGGGAACTACCACACTGACAATACTCTCGTAAGAGTTGACCCATTTGTTTGGGATTTGGTAACATGTATGGACAGTAATCTATCTTTTGACCAACATGTGTCTGTTGTTGTAAGTCCTTCTATATTGCATGGCTTATAAAAAAAGGAATTGTGTCTAGATCTACAGATGTCATTGTCCCCCTTTACTCAGCCCTCATTAGGCCAATCATTGAATATAATGCCCACTTTGGCATGTCCAGACACATATGCCAAGTGGAACACCCACAGAGATGTCTTACTAAAATGATACAAGGCCTAAGCAACATGTCCTACATGCACTGACTCAAAGTCCTATCACTATATTCAGTATCCTGCAGACCGCCAAGAGTTGACCTCTGTCTGGCATACAGGGCATCCTCTGACCCATTACTGATGGATTTACTGCACATCAGCAAGTTAAATGGCATAAGAAATACTCAGCCTAGGGATCTAAACATCTTTTGCAACATGAACAGAACAATTTGGAGAGACAGGTATGTTTCGCAGGGGATAATGCTGTTGTGGAACAGACTCCCCATCCACATAAAACAATGTTCATCCTTGTCTATTTTCAAGCACAACTTAGATCCATGGATGGGAAACAGAACATTTACCCCAGGACTGCCCCCTGTATTACTAATAAAACTCTCCTCTCCTACAATCACTGAGTAGTAACTGTTGCTGTCAGTTTAGTGTAGTAATAATAAATGTATGTTTAGGAAACTCCTGGGTTCTGCCTGGTGTGATTCTCAAACAATCTGGACTTATATTGCTGATTGATAAGTATATTTCTTGGCATTTTAACCTTTCAGAGTTCTGCATTGTCTTAATTTTGCCTGACTGAATTATTGTTTGCCTGAATGAACTATTTTATATATTTCCTGACATTGTTTTATGCTTCTCAAGTGTCCTGAAACTGTTTTCCCCCGCCCCCCCACCTTATTCTTGTTCAGTTGTTATAGTTGGTGGCTTTGCAGTTGCCCACCCCTACTGTAAATTTGATCTGGGACACTCCTCCCAGTCTGGTGTTCACTCTACTTAATGGAGAGAACATTTGAGAAGGCCAACCCACTTAGGTTCTTAGCCTATGCTCCTCCTTCCTCTCTCCTTGCATTTTACTAAAAAAATAAAAAATAAAAAATAAAAAAATTGCACTTTATTTTGCTTTTGCCTCTTCTTAAAAGTACTCAATTGTATTTATTGTGCTGCATTTATTACTGCTTGGTAGTACACTGATTAAATTTTAACTGTTATTCTAAGCCTTTCGGTTTAAGCACTTGGGCTTCAGACCAGTTGTTTTACATTGAGAAGGTTTGTGGTCTGCACTGTTGTGGCAGGATAGGTAGTTTACATCCTTCTAAATTGGGAATTGCTGATTGAAGGCTCAGTGTCTGTTATTCTAAAAGTGTATTAGTTCTGGTTTAAGCACTTGGGCTTCAGGCCAGTTATTTTACATTAAGAATGTTTGTGGTTGCACTCTTGTGGGGAGAGAGGTTAGATTCTACCCTTCTGAACTGGGAATTTCTGGTTAAAGGATTATTGTGCCTGCTTATTTGAACTGTTTCTTTCTGAAATTGGTGTGCCTTGTTTGCTGTAGCGTAGACTAAATTCAGACCTGCTGAATCTAGCTTTGTTTGTATAACTTGAGCACTAATCCAGGCCATCTTTTTTTGGAGAAGGGTCCCCTGCACCCTAGTGGCAAGAGTGTGCAGTAAGAATTTGTGTGATTGAAGACTGCTGGAACAGGGCTCAGTTTTGAGCTTTTTTACTGGTTAATTGGGTAATTTGTTTAAATCAGTTTGCTCATTTTCTATTGTTATATAAAAAATTGCCCTTTATTCATCTGCTTTTACTGTATTTGTGTTTCTTCCTACTTTATTGCATTTATTCTGCTGCATTTATTACTGCTTGTTAGTAGCCTGATTAAATTGCAACTGTTATTCTAAGCCTTTGGTTGAAGCACTTGGGTTTCAGACCAGTTGTTTTACATTAAGAAGGTCGGTGGTCTGCACTGTTGTGGCAGGACAGGTAGCTTACATCCTTCTAAGTTGGGAGATGCTGGTTGAAGGCTTAGTGTCTGTTATTCTAAGAGTGTATTAATTCTGGTTTAAGCACTCGGGCTTTGGGCCAGTTATTTTACACTAAGAAGGTGTGGTCTGCACTCTTGTGGGAGGAGAGGGTAGATTCTGCCCTTCTGAGCTGGGAGTTTCTGGTTAAAGGCTTGCAGTGCCTGCTTATTTGAACTGTTTCTTTCTGAAACTGGTACGCCTTGTTTGCTGTAGCATAGCCTAAATTCAGACCTGCTGAATCTAGCTTTGTTTGTATAACTTGAGCACTAATCCAGGCCATCTTTTTTTGGAGAAGGTTCCCCCTGCACCCTAGTGGCAGGAGTGTGCCGTTAGAACTTGTCTGATTGAAGACTGCTGGAACGGGGCTCAGTTTTTAGCTTTTTATTGGTTAATTTGTTTAAATCAGTTTGCTCATTTGCTACTGTTATATTAAAAAAATAAAAACTACACTTTATGTATCACCACATAGCTAGGGTTAAACTATTCTTGGCACGATAAAGTCTGTTCTTCAAATTTTCCCTTAGAACCAGACAGTTTTTTAGTTTTAGCACTCAAATATGTTTCTTTGAGCTCAGCAATTGTTCAGAACTCATTGTAAGCACTAAATAAGCTACAAATTACTACAGCACTCAACTTTCCTCACTTGTCTAGAGGAAAACAGTTTTTAGTACTTGATAAATAAGCACCTATCCAGGCATGTCTAAAGGTCAGCACCCGGTGTTTTCTCCTGTCTACCTGATGAATCTGGGCATCTTGAGGCAATGCAGCAATTGCCTTATGTACACAGACAACCCTCTCCTCCCACCACCCAACACTACAACCTGTGAGAGATGCACTTATATAGCCAAACTGGAAGCAAAGCTCTCTTCACCCAAGACTGGATTACACAGTCAAGAGGAGAAGGTAAACACTTGCACCACACCACAGTCATCACATAGTCCCTCAAAACCTACAAAACCAAAACACACACATAGCAACAGAAAACACACACCTACATTCGCGGAGGCTCTCAATAAAAATCTGCTCAAGCAACAGAGACCTCCAAATCAGAAACGCATGCAACCTCCACCCCCCAACACAACCCAGATGACACATAGCCCACAAACTCAGTGTGCCACTCAACCATAGCCCATAAAGCATAACAACATACCCAACACTCTAGTCATAGGTGACTCTATAGTCAGGCACATTGATGTTCCACTCACCGGGTTAAACAAGAAGAAAGTTACTGTCAGTTGCCTGTCGGGTGCCAGGATCCGCCACATAATGCACACACTCAGGTCACTCCACAACAAGTACAAATATGACTTTGTCATTGTCCATGTTGGTGTGAATGACCTGAGACATACCTCCCTGGGCTACATGAAAAGAGACACGGAGGAGCTCTCTGATCTTGTAGCCCAGGCAGGTAAGACCCTAGCCCTGAGTAGCATTCTGCCATCACCCAGAATTATACCACAGTACAAGGACAACATGATTGACTTCAACAATTGGCTAAGCTTCTGGCGTCATTCTAAGGGGATCCAGTATCTGTTTGCCTGGGATGACATGATTGACAGACCACGATGCTTTGCCAGAGATGGCCTGCACCTGTTGCCCTTGAGATTCCAGATACTGACTAAGGCTCTTGTCACCCCTATAGTGCCTTTTTTAGGCAAGGTTCAAATGACAAATTCACCACCATAACAGGAACAAGTAAGCAAAATATGAGGGTAATGCTACTCAATGCTAGAAGTCTAAACCTCAAAATGCATTCACTCGAGGCACTCCTTAAAATAGAGAACATTGACATCTGTGCAGTGTCAGAGACCTGGTTCAAGGCTGCAGAGAGCAGCCCTGCATTATCAGGCTATAATTCATAACACACCTTTCGACCATCTAACCTGAACCGAAACACTAAAGGTGGAGGCGTGTCCATATTCATTAAGGATATCCACACCTCCAGGCTAGTTGCTCAGCACAATGCATCTGAGATTATCCAAGTGCAACTAACTCTGGGCAAGACCGCAATCCAAATTGTAACTTGCTACAGATCCCCCACCATGCCCCAGGATTCCCACTCCTCATTTCTTGATAGACTGGAAAATATTAGGGTACAACCCAACACCCTAATAATGGGTGATTTCAAGTACCCCCATTAACTGGGAAAACTACTTATGTACCAACTCTTTTGCACAACGTTTTCTGGAATTCATAAATTCCAGTGCCTTGGTCAAATTATCCACACCCCCACCAGGGGCAGCAGTATCCTAGACCTGGTCATTACCAACATGGGCGATTGGTGTTCCACACCAGAGGTCAATTCCTCATTGGTCATATCTGACCACAGACTAATCAGCCTAGACATCCACATCCAGCCCTCACCCACCCCACCCCCATTAGGGAAACCACCGTAAAAAAATTCTCCAAAGCCAACTTCATGCTTTTTAAGACAGAAGTGGAAAACTTCATGACACCCATGCAGACGGGCAATAGAGGTACAACTGCTGAATCCTACACAAATGCACTTTATAAGCACTTACATGAGTGCATGGATCATGCTATCCCTAACAGAACCAGGATGCTATCCTCCAAAAAAAGGAAGCCAATCTGGTGGTCCCCTACCATAAACAAAATCTACAACAGAAGAAAGAAACTGTTGCAAAAACGAGTAAAATTCCATGACTGGAAGAGCTCCCTGGTCAGACTCAGTAAGAAGTTGAAATCCCTCCTAAAATCCTCCAAAGCTACTTATGAAAACAAAATCACCACTGATTCTAAAGACAACCACAAAGCATTCTATAGCTACGTCAAGAATCTCAATGGCAACACTCAGATCTGCTCTGAGTTACAGCCCAATGGCACTAAATATACAGAACCAACTGATATTGCCAACATCCTGGCAGATAGATTCAGTGCTAACTTTACCCCCTCTCACCCCCTAAAGGGCCCTTCTCTATACCGGAAGAATGCAAAGTTCCTGTAATCACGGCTGCACAGGTAAAAACCACACTCCAAAGCCAAGAACACAGCATCCATGGGACCTGACAACATCCCAGGCTGCGTTCTACATGAACTACAGAATGAACTGGCACCCCACCTAAGTACCATGTTCAGTCATAGCCTCACCTCAGGCTTTGTGCCCACTGAATGGCGCACAGCGACGGTTATCCCACTCCACAAAGGGGGAGCCACCATGGACCCCAGGAACTATGGCTCCATTAGCTTAATGAGCCTGGTCTGCAAGGCCATGGAACGTATCATCATGGAACTTATAAACAAAGACATTGGTAATCTCCAAACTCTGGATGCCACCCAGTTTGGGTTTGTAAAAGGCAGATCATGTCTCCTAAACCTGATTGATTCTTTGAAGCAGTCACCAAAGCCATAGATGAGGGTAAGGTGGTTCACACAGCCTATCTAGATCTCACCAAGGCTTTTGACACTGTCCCCCAGTCTGGAATTATAGATAAACTCACTAAACTAGTTATAAATCCCTATGTCACAAGATGGGTTGCCAACGGGCTCACTGACAGAACCCACACTGTGAAAGTAGCAGACTCCAACTCCGACTTCAGACCAGTGACAAGTGGAGTACCACAGGGTTCAGTCCTGGGTCCTCTCCTGTTTGGTATCTACTTTTCTGAAGTACAGGCTAACACAGAAGGTCTTTGGCTAATGAAGTTCACACATGACTACAAACTAGGAGACAATTGAAACTCCTAACGATGTGGACATCCTACAAAAGGGCTTCAGTGAGACAGATGCCTGGTGTCAAAGCCATGGCCTCAAGCTCAATGCCAAAAAGTGCATTGTCATCCTCTTTAGTAAAAACTCTGTACCCATGAGCTACCACATAGGTGGTAGTCTACTTAACACCAAAAGTGTAATAAAAGACCTTGGGACACAGGTGGACAGTAGTCTCTCCTTTGATAATCACATCACCACAGTAGTCAGGAAATCCTTCTACATAGCATACCTCATCTAAAAAGGTTTCTCATCCAGGAAAAAAGAGGTCATTGTTCCCCTCTACTTGTCACTCATTAGACCTATTATAGAGTACAACACCCCTTTTGGTATGTACCTCACAAGACATCTACAACAACTGGAAAGGCCGAAATACCTCACAAAGAGGATTACCGGCCTCAAACAGATCCCCTACGCAGACTGTCTCTAAAAACTCCAGCTTTACTCCATCACATATCGCCTACTCAGAGGCGATCTCTGCCTAACATATAAAGCTATGTCAAACCCAGAGCTGTTGGACATGCTCCACTTAAAAAAATCCCAATCCCTCTTAGCTACACGCTCTAGGGACCTAAACCTTGTCATCACAATAAACAGAACATGCTGAAGGGATAGATTTCTGTCCCAGAGACTTCCCATACTCTGGGACAAACTACCTGTCTATATCAAACAAAACTCCTCATTAGCACTCTTCAAGAAAAATCTTGATGATTGGATAGGAAATAGGAAATTCACCCTGGGATCACCTCTGTGGCTCTGCTTGACAGGGGCACAGGAAAATAATTTTCTTGGGTGGCAAAAGCCAGGGTACCTTTTTGGCTAGGCGTGTTTAGGCCCTAGGGCTGATAGCCTAGCACCTACCTATGAACCTATGAACTACTAAAGCATGCACATAGCCGATGATCCCAATGGAGACCTGAACAGCACCTCTCAAGATGAAATTCAGTTATTGTTTTACAACAGTGTTATTATTACTGCAGTAGTTAAAATTAAAGTAATGCAGATTCTGTGCACAAATACAGCTCTGCTGCTCTTTTAGGTTCATAGGTGTTTACTAGGCTAGACCACAAGGGCCTTTTTAAGCCTAGCCATGCGTCCTAAATCATTCTGATACCCTTGATAAGTGTAAGCATAGGCCTGGAAGATTAGCCATTTACAGGTTACCTGTGTCTATTAAAGATATAGGTGCCAAACCAGGGATGATTTTCTGGTTTCCCATCCAATTGTCCAAGTTGCACTTGAATTGGGTTAGGGAGGAACTCTTCTTCACATAGATGGGCACTTGTTATAACTGGGTGAGAACCTTCAGGCATAAACATACATTATACTGACGACCTCGGAACAGTGAGTTTGTTTGTTTGTCTTTTGGCTTTTCCCAGTAAGGGGTCACCACAGCGGAACTCCAGTCTGCTAATGATTGGCAGTAGATTTTTTACAAAATGCCGAGGTGCCAGCTTGACGCCCAACCTTCAACGAAGGCACGCCCATTTACGCATGCATGTCTTTCGAATGCTACCCAACCATGGGGAGGACATGCAGACTCCACACAGAAGGCGCTCCCAAGCCCAGCCGAGAATCGTTCGGGAGAACCTCTTGCTGTGAGGTAACAACGCTACCGCCATACCACCGCGGCATACCACCTCAGAACAGTGAGTGATGAACTAAAATATTTTCACACAGTTTACATATAAGAGCAAAGTATGAGAACCAAACCCAGTTCTTCTGGATGTTGTTCATTTAAAAATCATTGCTCTTATTTTATAATCCAGATTACTTGCCAGTTTTTTAGTTAACTTTACAAAGTTGTTTAAACTCTGTGCAGCACATAGATCTTTTTAATGGCACACATGCTACAATTTTAAAATACAATTTGCCTGGGGTAATTTGCAGTTGTGATAGTCACAAAATCTCAAACCACTGAACTTATCTACAGGGAATAACTATCTTAAAAATTGCTCTTTAAGGCATACTGAAACAAGCAGCTCCTTGGTCCTCTGGCGACTTTGTATACTTTCATAAAGTCATAAAGCAAGAAGCAATGGACTATGCAAATCTGACTGTGGAATGGTGATTTAATTTATTTAAAAATCCTTACAACAATTTTCGTGTTTATATTATATATACAACAACATAATGATCGAATATTTAGCAACAGCTTTCTAAAGTAAAGGGGATCCCCTGTAGGAAATACAAATGTGCATCAGAAAAATGAGTGAAGGCATATACCTAAGATGACATCAGCAGTTTACAGTATTTAGAATAGTTGCTTAGCAACGATGACACACTTGTGTACATCTAATCAATTGATTATGTCTAAGCCCTAAACTTGTGGGAGTTTGAAACAGCACAAAAAGCCTTTCCCCAGCACTGTACATTTATCAGGAACACAAGTTGCAAATCTCATTTCATGTGAGGATTTATAATCAACAGTGGTCATCATAATTAAGTTAATGAGATATGTTTTACAGTAACCATAGACAGGTTGCCACTGTGATGTTTGCAGTCAAAGAGTTAGAAATGCAGGTTTATATAAGCTGGCCACAAGAGACTCTAAATATATTTACTGCCATGACACCTTTCAAGGAAACATAAACAGTAATGTTTTAAGAACTGTAATCTTACCATAATTACACAAATGAGGCAGTAAAGAATTTCAGGATTACTCAAGGATCTCCTGTGAGTAACCACGGGTAGCACTTTCATAAAATATTTGTTTTTCACATTTGCAGTGAGAGCTACATCATATGACAAGCATATAATAAACATCTGATGCTAGGGAGATCACTTTTATTATAAACTAATTTGAAAGAACTGTTGCCATTGTTTTTTCTTGACAGTCCAAAATATGGCATGTATTTTTTGCCTTTACATTTTGGAGATATCACAGTAGGAGTACATGATATGTTGATGTTAGGGTTAAAAAGGTAATAAATTCATGACATTTTTTAAAGTAAATGAGTACATAATGCATTTTGGGACTTATTTGGACTTATTCTTAATTTACTTAAATGTAGGTTAGCCTGGTCATCTGCATTTTATGTTGATTCTTCACATATTTATGAACTTCAGTTCTCCATGACGTTACCAGTTAATGTTTAGCAACTGTCAGTGCCAAGCAGTTTTTGGTTGTATCACATCGTAATTAATGAAGTATTGTATTCATGGGTCATTCTGAAATAATCTGATACTCTGCCTTGAGGTACGAAAAACTGTCATGTAAGAACATGTAAAGATTATGTGAGCTGTCACCAAGAAGAACATGCTATTAATGGAAAAAACAAATTAATGAAAAAGCTAAGGTTAGTCAACAAAATGGAGAGCCACTGACAGTACCAACGTTAAGGCTCTGGAACCACCTCCTCTTATATCCAGCCACACAATGAGCCATTTTCTTACAACACCGTTCAGTAAAAGCTGAGAAACTGTACTTTTTCCTTCTACTTTCCTGAGTATGCTTTACATTTTGTGTGTGTGTGTGTGTGTGTGTGTGTGTGTGTGTGTGTGTGTGTGTGTGTGTGTGTGTGTGTGTGTGTGTGTGTGTGTGTGTGCGCGCGCGCGCTTGGAAGATGCTGTGCCACAATACTGATTTGATTTCTTTCAGGCAGAGAGAATCTGAACAGTGATGACTGTCTTTTCTCAAATGTCTGTTTCCTTGACTTTTTCAAAAGTTATAGGAATTTCAAATTGAAAACCATGTTTGACACAGCATAGGCTATCAAAAGAAGAGTCTATGTGACAAGCCAGTTTGCCAATGCAGTGGCTGTATTTTCTGTATACAGTAAGAGTGGTCAGATTCTAGCTCTGGTACACTCCCAGGGACTAAAGGATAGGTCAGAACTGGAAGGAGTAAAATAGTCAACAACAGTTCTCCCTTCCTTATAAGAAAATTGCGTTTGTCAGTGCAAGGGAAATGCTGGTGCAAACTGGGGACCCCTTCTGCAGTTATAGAATGTAGCAGATTTGTGTGCATACACACACTTATGCATTTGTATGTGTGTGTTTGTGCGGCTGTGTGACTTTGGAGGAGGGCACTGATATTACTGCACGCTCCTTTGGCCATCGTCTAGGAAATTCACTCTCTTCCCTCTTGCCAGGCAGTTCAGAATGATGCTAAATTAGGAAAGGGGTCCTTGTGTCAATCCATGGCAGCTCTTTTCTGGGGTAACAGCAGATCATAAATGGTGGTCATATCTACAATGCCTTGAGAAGATGGCATAAAATAGACAGCTGCAGCAGATTATTTGAAGAAGAATGAGACCCACCAATATGCAGCTGTTGATAAGCAATGACAGGAGGAGATAGTGGGGGGGGGAATGAACCAGGAAAGCCAACTAAACTGACACAAAGATATGTGAAACCATTAAATGTAAAGTCATCATTGCTGCCTGTCAGGCTGGATTACAGTGTGCAGTAACTCAGGTTATTGCCATGTGTGCACTCATATACTGACACTGAAGCAATTTTAGGATATTGCAAGAATATAACAGTAACACATAACTTTTACCCCCCCCCCCCCCCCCCAACACAACTCATCGGCCCCAGACACTTCTTTAGCTGAGAATGCCTTAGGCTGAAATGATGGAAATGTTACAAGAAGCCTACATTTCAAGTTTTGGACTTCATAACTTTCTCAAACAAGCTAGATACCTGAACCAGATCTCCCTTTAGAAGGCTGGCAAATACTGGTTATGATGAAGACTCCAGTGAGTTATTCTGAAAACTTTCAGTAAATTCAGAGACCGTGAGAGGGATAAGAAAATACAGGCAGTACTTGGAAGATTTCATACTGACAAAACTTTTGGCCAGGTTTACCAAATCACTGATTTTCTTCTTAGAGACAGACACAGAACAAATATCTCAGCTAACCTGACCTGTTTTGTAGATGTCTGCACACCCCCCCCCCCACAAACACACACACACACACACACACACTACTGCCAGAGCATGTGATAGCACTATGAAATATAATTTTACTAATCTGAACTGGTATTTTTCAGTAGTGTCTACCACAGCATGTATTTATTATGCATTTATTCTGAGTCTTGGATTCTACCAAAACCCCATATTTTGCACTTTAATAAATTTGGTTTTAATCAATAAAATGTCACAAAAATTCAACATCCGAACAATAATTCAGGATGATAAACATTAAGATTTCACAGTAAATTTGCAGGAATAACTCTGTTATACTCTATTGCAAAATGGCAAAAAATTACACTGACTGAATATATTGTGGAATTCTTAATTATAAAGCCATACAGAAACTAGGTACAATTATGTGTAGTATACATCTCTCAGATTTTTAAATGTTCAAATGTCATGCTTTCTCAAAGGCAAGACATTCTTATCTGGTGATTATATTTATCATATTTATAGCATTTGTTAGCATTCAGGTCACCTCATGTCACATCTGAATATTTTTTTTATTTTTCAAGTTCCTTCACTTCTGCCAGCTTCCAGCTTATTAGTTTAGTGTGCTGATCAAATATACAGATGCCTGAAGTGTATTTAATAAGTAAACACCATTATAGGTTAGTTGATTCTTATGTCAGAGTTTCAGAATATTTATTAGAACTGTTTGTTCTTCCCAGACATATTAACAAAAGTAATGATGCATTTCTGCATTATTCTAATACATTTTTGCATTTTAAAATATACATTTCAGAATGGTGATGTCCCTAGTTCAGCACTGTTTTATACTAAACAGTAACAACAACACATTCTTATCTGTACAATGCAGTTGTCTACCTCTTCAGCAAAGTTCAAGCTATTTTAGACTGATAATCCTTGCTTCCCTTATGTATGGTCAAATATGTTAGGTACAAGGCCGACCACTTACAAAGGTTTAGACATATGAGTCAATACCTGGGTGACTGCAGAAATTTTCATTCATAAAATAAATGGGTTTAGGAAAGAGCACATAGGTTCATGGGAAATTAGTAGGCTAATGGCTTAAGAACCCTTACAAGCCAGCCACTATAACCTGATTTTACCCAATATATGCCACTAGGTGCAAGACAGACTGCCCCTGTCCATAAGGGATACAGGCATTTCCCCAGACTCCAGCTGTGAATTTGCAATTCCCCATCCATTAATCCCACGTGCATTTGAAGAGGATTAGGGAAGGGCTTTGCTTAACATGAATAGGAAGCCTGCTCCAAAGAAGGGGCAATCTCTGAGACAGATATCTATCTCTCCAGCATGTTTTGTTTTAGTCGCTGAATAAGTTTAGATCTCTAGATCATGTGACCCTCATGTTGTTTGACTTGTGGATGTGTAGCCACTCCATCAGGGCTGGATTTGTGAGTGCCTTGTAGATGAGGCATAGATCACCCCTTAATAGTTGGTAGGAGACAGAATAAAGGGGTAAGGCTTTTAGTTTATCTGCAAAGGACATGTTGTTTACACCCTGTAATTTCTTTGTGAGGAACCTCTGAGGTTGCGCCAACTGCTGTAAGTGCCTAGTCAAATACATGCCAAATGGCACATTGTACAAATTATTGGTCTAATGAGGACTTAGTACAGTGGAACAATAATTTCCTCTGATCTGGATAATGTACCTTTACTTATAAGTTTTGCCACATAGAAGGACTTCTTCACCACTGTGGACACATGACAGTCAAAGTTCAGGCTATTATCTATCGCTATACCTAGATCTTTCACCTCTGAGTCTTCTCTTAAAAGTGTGGTAGTAATGTAATTTGCAGGGGTATTTGACTTCCCAAAGGATATGATAATGCATTTTTCCAATTTAGTTTTACACCATGGTTCTGGCACCAATCATTTGTCTGATCTACACCCTCCTGAAGAATATATACATCGATAGGGGATTCAATGATTGCCTCCAGCTTGCAGTCAATGGCACACTTTGTTATCCATAGGCCTTCCACATTAGCCTTGACTTCAGAGAAGTATATTCCAAACAGGAGTGGTCCTGGCACTGAGGTCTGTGGCACACTGCTAGTAACTGGCCTCCTGCTGGATCTGGATTCATCCACTATAACCACAAATGTCCTGTCCACGAGTTAGTTTTCTAGCCCTCTGGTGATGTAGTGATTTATGTCCAGTTTTGTGAGTTTATTTATAATACCTGAGTGGGGAATTGTGTCATATGGCTTGGCCAGGTCAAGGTAGGTGGTATGTACATTACCTTAGTGACTTTCTCAAAGAAATCCATCAGATGTAGTAGCCATGACCTGCCCATGAAAAAGCTGAATTGGGTCAGGTTCAGTGTTTAGAGGTCTCCCATGTCATTATTTATCATGTCCATGATTATTCTTTCCGTGGCCTTACATTTAAAACTAGTCAAATGTATGGGTCTGTAATTTCCTGGGTCAGTAGATGGTCCCACTTTATGCAGAGGGATGACTATTGCTGTCCTCCACTCTATCAGGACAAATCCAGTCTTGAGGCTGGGGGTTAAACAGAGATCCTAAAGGGCCTAATAAGTCCTGATTTAAGCTGTTTAAGAGGCAACCTCGTATATAATTAGGCTTGTTGAAGTCCTGTTTTTAGTGCAGTGGCAACCTGTTCTTTGGTGATAATCGGTGGTGAAGTAATGGAGGGTATTTCTTGGGGGAGAACTGGGGGTGATGGGGAGGTGAAATCTGATCTGAATTTGTTGGCCAGCAGATTGGCTATATCTTCCATCTGAGTATAGGTATTAGGTAATGCTATCTACAATTCATTCTGCATATTGATGGGTGTAGCTCTTAAGTCAGCAGACATAACTGAAAAATGTCTTATGGTTATCCTTAGCTTTGGTGGCTATTTTTACCTCAAAATCTGCTTTTAGACACTTCACTAATTTCCTGATTTGCTTGTTTAGATTAATGAGAGACTTTTTGCTCTGTTGTGCACATTCCTCCTTACTTCTTGACAGGATTTTCTTTCTTTCCCATCTGACATGAAACATAAGCATAGCCTAAAATAAAGAAAGATCTTAGCTGCCATTTTCTCCTTCATTATGTTGCTGTGATCATACTGAAGTACAGCATCAAATAAAGCAATTACTGATGGATTTGTGCAAGAGCACTTGATGGCATATATGCATCTGAAAGCTAAGAAAAGAAAGCTACCACCCTATTTTGCCAAATGAATAATTGTAGTAATGACTGCCTACCTGTCTTATCTGTAGGTATGAAGTGCATATAACTGTCCAGTCTGTGTAGTCCCTGTTTCTCTGTTGTTTAGTTTAACCACAGACGATGCTCACCTTATTTTCTATAAGTACGATCTTCATCACTAATTGCGCTAGCCAGCTTGTTAGTTCTGAGGGTTTGATGCTAGAAATTAAACTAACTTAAGAAGTTGTGTCACTTACGTGTTTCAAGGTATTTTGAAATGTTGCACAGAAAGGAATGCACAGTGCACATTTTTAACATTCCTACAGAAGCTGAAAAAGATATTATACACTTTTACATTTTGCTACATGTCCAAGGGATGGCAATATCTAGAAGTCATATCGGTTGGTGTTGAATCCTCACAGACCAAACTTTATTAAATAAAATTTGTCACACCTGCTCACACAATTTTTTTAAACAATCACATTCTAAACAACAGCCATTTTCTGGAATGCACTCTAGTATGCACTGTGACAATTTCTCATTGACCCATGTAGAATTTGCAGGAAGGCTATCAAGAAGTTACCAGTTACAAGGAATTAATTTTATTCAATATCAGGCAAAATATTAGGACAAGAAGTCTACTAAGTTCCAAAGGGGTGACAGCAGCTGGACCTTGATTATTCTTCTGCAAAATGAATATAGCCTTAATTCTGGTCTCCTCCTAACAACAAAAGACCAGGCCAAAAATCACTTCAACACCTTTGTAACATTTTCTCTCAGAATTATTCTCTGATATTGCGTGAGAGATCAAATGAACAAAAAATAAACAAAAAAACTTGGAAGCTATATGGGGGATGGAGTGTAGTTCCAACTAAAGCACTTTAATGAAACCAGTATTCTACTGTTAACAGTGAATTCCTCACACAGTTGTACTTTGTTGTGTTTTCTTTCTGTCCTATTTGTCCCTTTGTGGAGAACACAAGCCATGAATATTACAGAGATGAAGAAGCACCTACCAAATTAAAGATGTCAAAAAAAAAAAACCAGACTAACAGAAACTATATAGGACCTGACAAAGGTGTAATGGTGTATGAGGGGATGCCATTTTTATATAAGTTTCTGCTACTGCCATCCTCAGGTCACAGGATGTACTACAACCTCCCCATATGCACTTAAGAAATACTTTAGGTGTTACTGTTTATATAATGTGTGGTGAAACCTCATACTTTTTTTTTTTACTTCAACATTGTTTGACATTGGGCTTGTGCTGTTATAAATAGGATGGATGGTATTACTCAAAGGTGATGAATACTGAAAACACAAAGAGTAAAGAACTACTACCTTTGATTATAGCCTGTTTTTTAAAGAGCTTTCCTTTGTGTTACAGCAGGATGGTGTACATAATTCAGCTTATGTAGGATATCACTGGCTGTACCAGTATCAAGTGTCTGTAGTGAAGATAATATCTTTTTACAGTATTGAGTAGTACCACATGTCTATGTTGAAGAAAATAAATGTTTTGAATTTTTAGTGGAAAATACATTGTGTGTGTGTGTGTGTGTGTGTGTGTGTGTGTGTGTGTGTGTGTGTGTGTGTGTGTGTGTGTGTGTGTGTGTGTGTGTGCCCTCCCCATTTGTGACTCTGTATGCATGTGTTTTAAATTGTGTTCCTGAGTGCTACTTGATTTGTATCTTTGCACTTTAGCATGTAAGCTATTTATGTAATGTGATAAAATTATATGTACATATGTTGCTGGACTTATGACCCAAGTTGTAACTAAAAACAGTCTCTGTCCAGCCTACTTATCCATTACACAAACAAATAAATACATAAATAAGTCCCCTGCCATCCTTTGCACTCTCCTTACCTGACTGTTCCAACACAGGCTCACCTTTCCATTCTACACACCCCTCTACATCTTCCTACCTCAACCAGAGACATGCCTTTATTCATATTGACCTTTTCATGAACTAAGACTAGGGACCTTTATTTATTTATGTATTCATGTATTTATTTATTTACATATATTATGCATTATTTTCTATGGGTTATTCAAGTAACTCTACAATAGCCATTTTATAACATTTTTACTCAGAATATTAAGATGTAACATATTAAAACCCCAAGCTTGTGCACCATTTAACTATTATTTTATTTTTTTTTTATTTTGCTTTTGTTTACTGAGTTTGTTAAATTGGGTTTAGTCAGAAACCCATCTTCAGTGGAAGATCAGGGAGAAAAGTTCCAACATATTACAAGCATTTTTAAACAGACATCCAGTGATATACATGAACAGACCTCAAGTAATATATATTAACAATTACACATTAATTTGCTAATAAGATCATATTCTTATAAAATACAGGGAAACTATGACAGTGTAAAAGATACTTATGCATTAGTAGATGTTAAACATTGAGCATTTGTGGGTTTGTCAAATAGATAATATATTATATGATTAATGCTTAGGAATTCAAAACATTGGGGGTGAGAAAAGGAGCTAGGTAGGGCAGAAAATGTTAATATTATATCTAGGAGGTGGTGTATAAAGCAGGTTCATAGATAAATATATATATAGCTATTATTAAGGTTATTTTAAGAAGTATAGAGGTTAGATGAGCAGTGTCACAAAACTATTTGTATGGCTGGGAGATGCTAGTAAAACTATTCAGATATTGTTGAATTCGAGTTGTGGGACATAGAATTCTGAATGAAGAGAAATGGTTTGACAACATGACAAGCTGAAGATAACAATGGCATACAGGTATAATACTAGATCAAGCTACTACTTTGTTGATTTGTTAAAGTTTGCACTAATTGATTTAATTAGTGGTGTTAATCAGTCCACATGATTAGGTTTTTAAAATATAAAAGCTACGATATTTCGTTGTTTAAATCAACTTGAGAAAGCCTGGTACAACCAGGCAAAAGCGCTTGTTTAGAGCTGGTTGTGCTGCTTTGTCGTTTTGTCCAAATAAAGGATTTGAATTATTTACTGAAGTTTTTTCAATGCTGCAATGTTTTTTGTTCCTGAGTGAGTTTAAATTGATCCATCAGTGACTGCATTTCGTACGTTGGGCTACGCTGGTATCTGCTTATGGGGTTATCTTGTTACTTGGCTTGGTCTTTCGCTTGTTAACAATGGCATTTATCCTGGAGATACACAGGAGCAGATCCATTATTTTGACAGGTGAAGTTTTAGTTTTGTTTTAAATGAGTTTTTATGTTATGACATTTCACCAAAATGGTAAATTATGCACTGCAACTGCAAACAGTGTTTCTGTGCAGAATTATACAATAGTATTGGGTCTATATTAGAACATTGAAGTTTCACAACCTCAAATGTTCTAATATCGACCCCTATTCAGCGAACGCTGACAACATCGAACATGCAGAACAGAGAATTTTTTCCTAGGGAAGAAAATTTGCTGTTCCGAAACACATACACACAACACAAGCACACCCAATAAACAGCAATCCACACACATACACCTAAAATCTTACATATAACCCTACACTAAACTGTACATACACCACTAACTATTCACTTACCTTAAACAAAACCCTAACCCTAAGGTCAGTCACTATCGCACACTCACCCGCGCCCTAACCCTAACTCACCTAACCCGCCCTAACCCTCATGTCCACACAATCGCACACTTACCTGACCTGTGCCCTAACCCTAACTCACCTAACCTGCCCTAACCCTCACATCCATACAATTGCACATTTACCTGAACCCAACCCGTAACTTTCCACCACAATGCTGA
This sequence comes from Protopterus annectens, assembly GCF_019279795.1. NCBI lineage: Eukaryota > Metazoa > Chordata > Ceratodontiformes > Protopteridae > Protopterus > Protopterus annectens. Next base: position 1,691,295,243 of record NC_056735.1, read on the forward strand.
AAATAGCGAAGCGACAGAAATGGGCAACCAAATTCTTTCCCTAGGAAAAAATTTGGTTTTCTGCAGCTTTGCTATTTTCAGCATTTGCTGAACAAGGATCAATATTAGAACATTCGAAGTTGTGAAACTTCAATGTTCTAATATAGACCCATAATATTTACTAAGTTCTTTAATCAGAACCTCATGGGTGGCACACTGAAACTATAAGTAAGATTGCAAAGTTATGCACATTTCTTGAAAGTCTCATAGAAAATTCTAAAAATGAGTGAAATGATGTGAAGTTCAAATACACAGTCATAACAGAATGATACAAAAATATGGCATGTCTGTAGAAATGTTAGTGGGTGCAGAAATTTCAGTAGGAGGAATTAAACCTGCACAAGTTGCTGATCTCTAGTGGCTTTTGCAAAGATTCAGTCCAGAGTGGTAAATAGTTTTTAGAAAAACGAAAGTCCTAAATTACGTAAAGCAGTTTTTAACTTCTTTAAATTCATGTGATGCCATTATAATGACTCTGAAGTGGGGATTCTCAGTCTGTCATGCCAACGAACTCATTACAAATGTGGGAGATTTCCATATCATCAGCATTATCTCTCTCCAAACTTAAAGAATACTACTTTCAGTTGCTTGCATGACATTAATAAATTACAGTCCCTATTCATCTACTCATTGATATTTCCATCCTTTAACCAGGAACAGGACTAGTTTAGCAGGGGTTGCCTGATCTGTAAATGCCACTAGTCTAGGAATGGCATTGCCAGGTGTGCCCACTCTACCAGTTTCATGTCACTGAAAAAAAATCCATGTTCTGCAGTTTTCTGTTCTGAAGTCAAGTTCAGACCACTTTGGAATGACAGTGACAGTGACTTATCTAATCCCCCATATCAGTAAAGCCATTTAATGACAATGGTAGTAACCACCCTGTCATTTCCATTCTCCTGAAACACCACCACCATAACCAAATATGATTTTCCACACCATACAATTTCTAAACCACTACCTAAATCCATGATTCCTATGACACTGTTTAAAGTTACCAATTGAGTATCAAATCACCGAAATAAAGAAAATTGTCCTTAAAAAAAAAAGGCTACCATGTCTTACACCCTTAAGTGGCCTTTTCAATTCAGTCCCAAGACTCCTGACACACCAGTATTATCAAGGGACTCAAGCAACCATATCTCACTAGACTTGACTTATGTCTTTACCTCTTGGGATGAGCTTGCACTATTTTCTATGCAGTTTCAGCAAAATGCATGCTTCTAGTTAAAGAGATATACCAAACTCTAAGATAGGTAGAATAATTTGTCTTCATAGGATAGTTCTAATAGAAATACTTATAGGTGACTAATCCATTTGTTTAAAACATTTTTTTTCCTGTGGTGTAGTGTGACAAAGCCACGATCTTGGCCCTGCTGATCTGGGCTTGATTAATAATTTCAGAACTGAGGGAGTCAACAAGGATGAGGAACAAAGATGTGGGTCTGTGCTGTTCCCAGCAGGGATGTCAGGAAAAGTGTATCAGGGAGCATGCCACCAGAGTAGAGTCCCAGTATGGTGTGCCCATTTGCAAAATGTTACATTCATTCTTACCTCGTCTACAATGAGTGGAACAGCCCTTGCAACAGTAGATTGCACACACAACCCTTGGGTGTGGGAGGCCCATGGAGAGACATAGGGTGTATAAGAAAATAAAGAAAATCCCTTGATGGCTGTACTTTGACTGTAGTGATAGAACAGGTAACTGTCAGGTATAAAAGGGAAGAACAAAAAGAAGAATTATCCAATCAATTTGTTTAGGAGGCGATCAGGAAGTAAAAACAACCCAGAACTACTGGAAGGTTTGACAAAAAAATGTGTGAAAAGAAGATAAACTATATTGATTCAGTATCAAATTTCATACTAGAAGAAATGTGAATATGGATTGTAAATCTTGAGCACCTTAATATGGAACCATTTGTTAGAATAGAAATTGGAACAGCTCTGAGTTTACTTATAACAACAGCATAAACAGCATGTCATGGACAGACTGAAAGACGTGTCACTAGACTCGGTATCCTACAGACTGCTAAGCGATGACTTGTGTCTGGCATACAAGACATCTTTGGACCCAATATTGATGGATTTGTAACACATCAGCAAGTCAAATGCCATCAGAAATACTTGGTCTAGGGATCTACACCTGTTCTGCAACATCAACAGAATGGTTTGGAAGAACAAGAATATCTGGCAGTGGATACCGCTGTTCTGTAACAAACACCTCCTCCATATAAAACAAAATTCATCCCTGTTCATATTCAAGCACAACTTGGATCTATGGATGGGAAACAGAAAATTTATCCCAGAACTATCCCCAGTACTACTTATGAACAGAGGCAGCTCCTAAATGTTTATCCCATGCATGGGTCCACTCATATTATCTATGGTATGATCCTAATTATACTTATTAGTGGTAATATATCATTATCAACCATTGATTGGGTAAGACCAGTCTCTAACCAAATGGGATAGGTTAATTTAAGCACAAAGAAAGGGATATTGGCTAGGCTTAAAATGAACTGCAAGGGCAGATAGCCTAGTACTTACCCATGAACCTATAAAATTTAGAACACATTAAGCAAAAATCAACATGATAAAGTCAAGCTTTACTTTCTGTACATCTCTAGTTATTCCAAAACACTCTTTCACTCTTTTCTCGCATTTGCAAAGCTTATTCAATCCTTGGGACAATTCCTTGGAACTTGATCCTATCAAAAGTAAGAAATGTGAAAATTCAGTCAGCATTTTATCTATCTATCTATCTATCTAACTATCTATCTATCTATCTATCTAGCTGTCTATCATTTTGTTTTTACATTAGTTGAGTGGGAAATTGCAGTGGTTCTGGGCCCCTTTTCAGGAATCACCTAGGCCTTGTAGGTAATCATTACAAAATGAGTTGGTTGTACACATAGCTAGCTGATTATATAGCTTTATATAACACTGCAGTATAATGAGAGATAATATCAGTGAATATCTGAATTATTCAAAATACAAGTCTAATCAGTATAAAATCTTAATATATGACATTCTGTCTATTATACTTTCCATCAACTTCATTTATAATAAAATTAATTTTGGCAAGACATCATTAAGAGGTTGTGGATAGAATTTTCTATCAGAATTTATAGTATTAGGACCAAGTTGTTAGTAAATTTCAGAATTTTAGTAAAGATTATGGAAAAGATGATGTGTTAATGAGCATCCAAGGATTAATATACAAGTATTAGGCACAAAAAGCTGTGTTCCACGTTAAGGCAGTTAGTTAATAGAATGACTGTAAATGCTGGTAATAACATATTAAAATATTTAAAAATTAGCATGCTTAGGGTGAATTCCATCCTGGGCTATTAGACTACCCTTGAAGGGTAATTAGTTGAAGACAAGTATCTGTTATAGGCCTTAACCTGATAGACCACTGAAGTGGCATTGACAGCTAGCTTTGAGATAGTTTTCTGCATGATGAATAGTAGCAAATACCCCGATTTTGCATTGCAGGCTTTTTGAGATACATTCTGTAAAAGTTTTTTTCTGTTGTAAGTATGAAGGTTTGATTAAGAGGTTATTATGAGTCTGTATGTTAAGAAGAATAGGAGGAAAAGAAACTTTTTCTAATAATGCAAGACAATGTATTTATTACAAATTAGACAGTACTGGTAATTGTAATGACTTATGAATAAAGTGTAGAATTTTGCTCTTACACTTTAGAAAGATTTCAATGTGAAGTTACATAGAGCATTTTCCACCCTAGGCAACAAAACCTTTTATGGTAATAATCTCTCTGGCTTCCTTTATTATATAAATGCAAGATTTTGCGGGCAAGCTTGAGTTGGATAAGAACCATCTGAGACTGTCTTTCAGTTTAGAAGAGAATTTCTGTTGGACAATGACAGGCAGAGGGTGTCCTTGTGGATCAATACTAGCAAGTGTTTGAGCCCCTGATACATGTTTATTAGTTCCAAAAAAGCATGACTGTTGACTTCTTAGTGTTAAGGAAAAGTTTACTAAAATGTATTAAATTCCATAAGTTCTGAAAATCATTCTGTAAAATTGAGTTCTGTTCATCTGTGGAAATTCCTGCTCTAGTGAGAACTATATCATCTGCACAAAGTAGGCACTTAAAAGTCAGAAAGGTCCCAGAGGAGGTCAGATAGGCCAAGCAGTGATCCTTGTGACACTCTAAAGTTTGATGTAGCATGATTAGTTTGGTTACTGGTAGATGTGTTTGCAAATCTTCTATGCTACAGGTAGATGGCAAACCAATTTCATATATGTTTGGAAATGCAGCAGTTTTTTTAAAGACTTCATTTTCCATACATTTGAAAGCCATATTCAGGTCATAAACAAGGCGCTAGTGAGTTTGTGTTACATATTAGTATATATATGTTGTTTTTTAGAGAGAAAGTCGTTGCTGTGGCACTATATTTATCTCAAAATTTATATTGTCTACCTGACAAAATGACTTTGTGGATGAAGTAGTAAAGACTTTTGCCATAGATTAGTTTCTCTAGTAGTTTTGTAATTAGATCTCGGCTAACTAAGGGGGCAGAAATCTTCGTGCATTTTGGTGGTGGCTACCTTTGGCATAGGGATGATGAAGGCATTATTGAACTTTCTGGGAATAATATTTACCATTAGAATAGGCTGAAGATATGTATAAGAGGAACAGAAAGTAAATTGTTTTCCCATTTTAGTAATTAAGATTGTATAATGTGAATGTCATGATTCCAATGACTGGGAAATTTACTTAGGAGATTCTTGATTTGTTTTTTTGTAATAGTTTTAAAAAAGACAACTATTGTGATGTAATATGGAATTTCTATTAAATGATTTTCTATATAGTTTAGTAACTAAGCTCTCATCAATCAATTTTGTGACTAACCATCTAAGAAATCCAGGGCTAAAAGATCAAATTTTATTGTAAAGTGAATACCAAAATCATTATCATTTATGTAATTCAAGAAAATGTTCAAGTTAGTGATATTCCCCTCCCAAATTATCCTACAATCATCTAAAAAAATGATAACAGGAACTGATATACACATGGAACTGATTAGGTTCTTTGTCCCAAATATATTGTTCTTCAAAAGGTTCCATAAAAATATCAGCATAAATTAAATGAAACTAGCTCCCTTGTCAGACCCACTAAGGTGTAGGAAGCATCGATTCTGAAAAAATTAACTTTTGTAGTTAAGTCGTTGCCCAAGAACTTGATCAAACATTCAATGAACCCAGAATCAACTAACCCTGACTTGTTTAAATAATATTTGACTGCTGCTATCCCTCGATCATGAGAGATCCTTGTGTACAATGCTCTAACATCAAATGTGGTCATACATGAAGAATTGCTAAGTCATATACCTTTTAACTTGTTTAAAAAAGTGTGTTGTATCCTTATGTCAGGCAGGTATTAACAAGGGATTAAGATAGTTTTCCAAAAATCAGATGCTGGTTCAGTAGGGGATCCTCTCCTTGAGACTATGGGTCTTCCTGGTGAGGGAAAACTGTTTTTGGATTTTTGGGTGAAAATAAAGCCCTTTCAGGAGGGGTAAGCAACTATCTGCTGTATTTTCACCTTCTCAGTGATGATACCCTGTCTGATTGTCAAAGAAAATTGTCAAGCTGTTGTTTAGTGGATTTTTGCCTTGTTTATGTTGAGTTTGATGGTTCTTCATATTATCTTATATATGGTGTTTTTGTATATCACTGGGTTCTTTTTTCAGTCTATCTAGATCACAACTCTTGCTTTAAGATGCCGAGGCTGATCAGCAGTGAGCCATGGCACCTTTGATAATATTAATCACCTAGATTTCAGATGACAGAATTTTTCCTGGATAGGAATTAAGGTATTGTGACACAAATGTCAGGGCAGTATCAGGGACAGTAATACTAAACAGGGAAAACAGTCTGTATTATTACAGTCCTCTGTTACTATGTCTTCTTACAGTTCAGATATATTTCTTGCATATATGTATTGAAAGAGATGGAAGCTTTTTTTTTTTTTTTTTAATGACCAGGATTATGGGTTATGATGAAGTCTGAATGTCCACACAGAGCATGTAGTTTCTCAATAATACTTGTTATGACTATATCTATTACAGAGTGCTTGTTTGCCACCTGATTTAACCTAGTGCCCTTATGTGCTTCTTGAACAAGGTTGTGAGCCAACATCATTTTATATTTTCAAGGTAGTAATGTCACTGTAAGTGGTTAATTTGTGAGAAAAAATTTTACAGAGTAGTGATTCAAAAATATGGAGTGTAGTGGGGGTGGAATTATACATTCATCATCCCCCCTTCTTCCTACGTTTTACATGGGGTCGGGGTGTCATGTCAACTGTCGCCATCTCTCACTCTCTCTCTTCAATACCACTCTGCTACCTCATTCAACACTCATGCCTGACTGTCACAGGTCTTCTCTCACAGATAATCCATCTACCTCTTTGCTGGATGTCCTCATTTCCTCTTGCCTTCTTCCTGTCTTTCCCAAAGGTTTTTCACCAGATTGTCTTCTACTTTTTGCACATATGCCCAAACCACCACAATCTGTTCTCTTTGACCTTTTCTGCAATTGGAGTTACTTTTGCATTTGCTCTTATGTCCTCATTACTTTGTCTGGCCCATAGTGTGCATCCTGTCACCCATCTTAGGCACTTCATCTCCATCACCTCTAGCTTCCTCAGCTGCTCTAACTTTTCTGCCCGGTATGTTGTACCATACACTGTTTTGTATTTCTTACGTTTCAGCTTCTTTGGCATTCTTCTGTCACACACTACCCCTGACACTGTGAATGTTGGCTGCAGCTCCTCTGCTTCTAGCTTTGACATCCACAGTCAGACTGCCTTTCTCCTCAGCTACCCCTTACAAATACTTGAAGCTGTTAACTTTTTCACTATTTTCCCTTCTATCTCAAATCTCAGTTTCTTCTGATATCCCTCATTTGCTGCTAATACAACTGACTTATCTGTACTCAGTTTCATTCTATGTGCCTTCAGTTTTGTATTCCATTCTCCTATCTTTTGCTGAAGTTCTTGTTCACAGTGTGCCTGTAATACTACATCATCTGCATACAGCAGTTTTGTTGACCTGTTTGCTAATGTAGCCCACTACCAGTATGAATAATGGTGGGCTCACATAGTGTCTGTCCCATAATGTACTTCCTGTCACCCATCTCAGGCACACCCACTCCTACTGGAAACTGCTGTGTGAGACCAAAAACATTTCTTACTAGACTCATTGGGTCCTTGTACATAGCTTGTACTAATTCTAACAATGTTTCTGGGACTGTCGCATACAAATAGTTTTTACTCATGGCTAAATCTTCATGTAAAGGTGTTAATAATTTGAGCCAGAAGTTAGGCACTGCAGCTGGGCCTGGGGTTTTTCATTTAGGAGCATTTCTTAACTTTGTTTCAATCTCTCTGGCCGCAATTTCATTCCATTTCATATCCTGTACATTTGAACTTCTTATTCTTTCTTTTACTTTTGTTCATTCAGCATCTTTATGCTCCATAGGATATTCATAGATATTTCTCCAAAATCTATCTGTTTTTTTCTTTTTTTTTGGTGGTATTTCAATTCCTTTTGCCTTATTTCCCAAGTCTCTATAAAACTTTTTTGGTTCATCAATAAATTGCTTAGTTATTACTTTTCCTTTATATTTATCTGCATATCTTCTAAGTTTTTCTGCCTGTGCTGATATTTTTAGTTTATCATTTGCAATAGTTCATGATAGATCCTGACCTGTTCTGATACTGCTCATTGCTTTTATCATGTCTATCATTCTGAGTATTTTTGTTGAACTGTTCCCTCTTCTATACTCTTCTAACAGTACACTTCTTGCCTTAATTGCTTTATAGTTTTTTCTATTTGATACTTCCATGATGGCATTCGATTCCTCCCCTTCTTTTCCCTTATTGCCCTGTGTTCTTGTGGTAGAATTGTATATGTTATTAATTTAGCTGCACAGTAATATATCCTATTTTAGTATATCACATGGATCTCCATATACAGTCCTAATTACTGTGTTCATTTGTTTTATCAAACTTCTAACTTTTTGGGTTTTATTGACTTTCTGTAGGCTATTTCTTTCATCAATTTTAATATATCTGTCCATCTTTATTAAATCAAGCAATTCTTCTCTTAAATCATTTTCCTCTAGACTGAGAGCACATTCTTTGATCTCCTTTTCCTGCAGGCATTCTATAGAAAGTTCCAGAGCATCTTCCTGTCCCACATTCTCTTGAGTTTCATGCTGTGTCATCCTTTGCTCTTCCATATGGGAACTCACTGGCCTATCACTCTACAGCATTGACTGTGTCAGAGTGGCAACAGTTTCCTGCTGATTCCCTTGCTGTGCAACTCCAGCTGAACTTTTGCACTGGTTTCATATGGGAGGCTCCAAAGTATTTTCATATGGCAACTGATCAGATGTTTCCTGCTCCAATCTTTTCTCCTTAATTTGGGGATGCATTGCTATATCCTGCTGTGATGTTATCAAAGTTAGATTTTCTGCACTAAATCCTTCACTTCACATGTATTCCATAACCTCCATTTTGATTTCTTTAACGTCTCCATTACTAATCCTCTTTTCTACTTTCCCTCTTTGTTCTCTTATTCTCTGGTGCTGCTCTTTTTGTATTGATTAGTTTTGGTTTCTTCTTTGCATAAATATTGTACATTATTAAATATACTTTTCTTTCCCATGCCCAGATTTCTTCTTCAGATGTCTCCTGCTCCTCCTGTTTCTCCCTACCTAGAGGACTCATTGTTCCTTCATGCTGTGATATAACCTGTATTAGACTTTCTACATTGAATTCTTCACTTTGCAGGTATTCCATAACTTCAACTTCTGTTTTTTAACTTCTTCTTTATTAGTCTTCTGTTCTATATTCCCTCTTTGTGATCTTATTTTTTTGTATTGTGAAATCTTCCATATCTGGATGTCTTTGCCTATATTTCTCTTCAAATATCTGTGGGGCTGCTTTTTTCATATTGATTAATTTGGCTTTCCCCTTTGCATAAATATTGCACCATATCAGATCTCTCTTTCTTTCCCATGTCCATATTCTCTTTTATACCTTTCAAAAATCTGTACAGTTTGTTCTTTATATTTTCACACTTCCTCATTCACTGGTTTCTTGGTCTGTATAATGTTCATAAATCTTGTTGCATTAATGAACACACATTTTTATTTGAAGCTTCTCACAGTTTTTCTTGTGCATGCATGTCTGTTTCAAAATTCTGGGTTTCGTGCATAATAGTAACAATACATAATTTCATTCTTACCCTCAATAGCCCACTCTATTGTCTTTATGGCTCTTTTTGACCTATCAGTTTCTATGACATTTGTGGACTACTACTTTCTTCTACAAAAGGAGGGGCCATCCTCCACCTGGGCCTGGACTAGCCCCATTGTAGAAATGTTTCTGTGTCTTGAGGATTGTACACTATCATTTTTTCCAGTCCTGGCACCAGTACGCCTGCCAGGATTGGGCACTTTTTTAATCCTGTGTCTTGTGCACCCAACTATCTTTTTTATTTTTTAACCTACTTCTGTCCATGATATCTGCTATATAAAATACAGTCTATATATCAGTGTTGCCTTAGTGATATTTTGTGAAAAAGAGGGTTCACCTCGTGAAGGTACTCACCAAGACTTGAGGATGAGTTCAAGTCCAACAATACTACACTCTTTTGCTTGCTCATTTATCATCTCTCCATTTGGACTCCATACTCAATGCTACTATGATAATTATACAATAATGATGAATATTTTGGTGTGATTTGCCAAAGTAGTTTTTTATAAGAATCCAGTTGGTTCATTATCCTTGGTTGAGTTACTTTTGTCTATCAGAATTGAGTTAAGTTTGTTGTTGAACTTTACTTGTGTGAGACCACCCCCACCATGTCTATTCTCTGGATGGTTGTCATTGTTGAGATATTTAGATAAGTATCCAGATGTCCTTTTTCATTAATCTTCTTGCATTCATAATTCTGTAAGTGCTAATATGGTTGTGTTATTTTGATGATGTCATGCATCCAGTCTGGTCATGTGTTATTCATACTGCAAGTGTTAATGTTTGCAGTTGCTAATGAGTGGTGGCCAGGATTAAAATATATGTCCTATGCCTGTATTACTAGTAAGGCAGCCAGAAGAGGAAGAAGATTGTGGTATCTCAACATGGGTTTGACAGGGGGTTGTTAGGTGGGTGGTGTGGTCTGCAAGAAAAATAAAAACTGCATATCTTATGCCTATTATTACCTAGAATTTAAGGTTCATCTCAGATAGTTCATTACTGGTAAAACATCCTGTACATGTTTTTGTACTTTTACTTACTGTTGTCTGATGTAGTACATTTCTGCAGAGCTGTCAAAGGACTGCACTTGAAGCTAAGAATGGAAATGTCTTCTGACTTCTGATTGTTTACTACTTACTAACACTATTATTTGATTCAAAACCCCACTGCAATCTTAAGATGTTGCGTAATGCTGTAATGTTTTGCTTCAGTTTTTATTTTTAATTGTAACTATGTCTTGAGAGAAAAAGAGCCACAGAATGCTACTGTATTTATGAACCACACAAAACAGCCCAGTTTACGTGCTATAAACTAACTAACTAACTAACTAACTAACTAACTAATAAAACCAGAGGTAGAGGGTGTTACAGATGTGGAATTTATTTTAGCTCAAACTGTACATCATCCTATAGAATTTAGAATTGCTTCTATTTCGGACATCTCTAGAATTAAATATTATGGAAATTTTGACACCTAGAATGTATTGTATTGGATCACCAGTATAATTTCAAGTATTCTGTGCTAAGAAAACAACAAAATAATTTAAGGTAATAATTACTGAATATTTTTCTGAAATTAAAACACACAAACTTGCATATGCTTTATTTATTTATTTATTTAGCTGTTAGCTTACTGGGCATATGAGCTGGTCTGAAAACCCTTTTCAGCCACAGTCCGAGGTTAATGAGGAATCAAATGCATTACAAAATGTCATCACCTTTTTATATTTGTAATTATAGATTTAAGTAAAAAAACTCAAACTTAGTACAAATAATAAAGAATAACACTTGTATAGTGAGACAGCAAAAGTGTTGCATATAAAATATGATTTCAACACTGTTTACACATCAAAGTGAGAGCATGTTCAACAGTTTCCATTTTATAGTAATTGCTTTTTTTATTAGCTACAAGAGTTAAACTTAACAAGGCCTTGCTATATCTATAAAATTTAGATTCAGTATCCCGGCTCAGAAAAAAAAATCATTTGATTGTCCAATATTTCTGACAGAGTACTCTGTAGGGAATTTTTTAAATCTGCCAACTCATTACATTCCCAAAACATATGCTCCCAGTATCTCTTTCTTCTCCATTACATTTCTAACATTTGCTATCTACCTGAGGAAAGATTCTTTGGAGTCTGTTTGGGGTATCAAAGTATATATGCAAACACTTCCAGGAAAAATACTAAATCTTCTAGATTTTTTGCATATTTGGCAGCCATATATATGTCCTCCCATTGTTTCTTTGTGGATTGCTTATCTAATCTGCCTTCACTAGCTTTTCTGACCTCATCTGATTCATTCCCATAGTTATTGCCCATTATTCAATGACCCCCCATTAATATTTAAAAACGTGCACACTGATTGGCCAGCATGCCCGTTATAAATCCCACAATATACCAATGGAGAAAAGGTCCGGTCGCCTAGACTTTTTTCCGTTGGTATAAAGTCCTCAAAATATTTTTTTTTAAACAAAAAAAAAAGAAAAAGAAAAAACGGAGCAACAGAGACTTTCTTTTCTCCATTGCTTCCGTTTCTAAGCATTGATATACTGGGTATGCATGGGACACAAGTCCCATATGCATGCTCAGTACATCAAAGTAGGGAAGCAGTGTACCACAACCAGTGGAAGAACAGTAATGCACTGTTATACAAAGACATTATCTAAGAAAAGGAAGTTTTGTTTTTCTTAAATAATGTCATTCTATAATAGCAATAACCGACTCTGTGGTTGTGGTATATTGAAATTTACCCATGGTTGGCTTTATTTAATCACTCGGGCTTCGGCCTCATGATTAAACCACACCAACTGTTTGTAAATCTTCAATATACCACACCACGTCATCTGTTATTGCTTTAATAGTTTATATGCCCTACTAATTATCTCTTTTTTTAGCAGCAACTTCTGTTCTAAACTCAATTAAGAATTCAACCAAGACAGGTCTTTCATTTAGGATTCCCCTATCCCTTTCTCTTTGTCTACACTCTGATATCAGTCTCTGATAGGGAAGGCAATCACTAGCCTGCAATCCAAATGTCTTCTTGGCCTTTTCCCATTCTATTACTTGTCCCACTCTAATTATTTGTTCCCAATACCTTTTGTCTTTTGCCAGCTTACTCCAGTAAATTCCAACCCCTCTTTCCTATTCTCTGTGACCCTAATTGCAGTCATCCCTATTGGTAGAATCTCCTTTCTCCATTCTTGTGTTGGCATAGTTCTTAGAATACTTTCTGCTAATTTATGAATATAATACTTTGTATGACTTCTAATATCCTTGCATCTAAAATCCCACTCTTTCCTTATTTCTTGAATTACCCCCTGTTTTATCCTTTTCCACTTTGAATTGTAGCTTTCTGCCTGTGTTATGTATAAGAGACTTAGCTGTGTAGCTCTTAAATATCCTTTAAATCAGGTAATCCTAAAACTCCTTGTTCTGTTGGGAGGATCAATGTATCCCACTTGATTTTTGCCCTCTTCCCCTCCCAGATAAATCCCTTCAGTTCTTTATTAATTATTGTCTGCAATTCTCCTCTGGTTAATAAAAATATGCCTGACTTGTGTATAAAACTAAAGGGACTAAAACATTTTTATTGCTTGTATCTTGCTATCCATATCTGCAGCCAAGAGCTTCCAGTTTCTCAGTTTTTGTATTATCTTTTGTTTAGTCTCTTCCCACATATCCTTAACTGCCATAACATAATCCTTTTTATCATGTGGGTACATAGTGTATATATATATATATATATATATATAGCCTTTGTTTTATCTTCATTGATTTTATATCCAACCCCCCTCCCCCCAGAAAAATGCCCTTTTATTGATATCTAGTTCAAAAGGTGGTCTTACTAGCAAGATGATACTTTTGCTATTGGTTCTTAGGGTGTAGCGTTGGGCTCTAATTCAAAGTTTAGTAGCTAATTGCGACACTTGTGCAGGTCAATCAGTTTATATATGACATTATCTAGTAGCTCTTTTAGAAATAAGCAGTGATGGGTTTTGTGATCTAGAAGAAAAATAAACTTGCAAATCTTATTCGCAGCAGACTGAAGCTGGCTTGTATTGTAGGATGAAGTTGGAACAGGTACCAGTTTGGATAAAATAACATTTGCTTCAGTGTAGGTTAAATAATTCTGTAGCTATATGTAAGCTGCAGGAGTACTCTGTCTACAGACACTTCTGTGTAGCTTCTAAAGGAGAAAGCAGGATCTGGATGTATACTCAGGTATTTGTGCAAGATAACTTGGCAAAGTAAGTTATTTTGTGGGTCTTTCAGATGATTGGGTAGCATCTAAAAGCCTTTATGATGTTTCAAAGGTCACAACAGCTGACTTTCTGAGGTTGTTATTTACAGAGACAAATGAGATTTGAACATAAACAGAATGGCTGTACATTAATTAGCAAATAACTGAAGTTATAAGTGAGGGAATTCATGGAAGTGACAATAAAAATGCTGTAATTACATATGAACATTTCTGAATCTATGCCCAAAAACTTTTACAAAGTCCATGTTTAAATAATTGTTTCATATCCAAGCCTTTCCTAAAACATAGCTCATACTATTTCTGCTTTTATATGATTTCATAGGTACATACCAGGCTAATGACCACCAGGGCCTTTATATGCCTAGCCATGAAATCTAAGCCAATTGTGCCCCTATGCACCATGAGCATTTATTAAAAGGTGGCAAGTTTCTAGAGGTTATGTGGGGGTATGTTAGTTTGGACATTACCATTTGCCTCTGTCTATCAGAGATATGGTGGACAAACCTTGGGTTAATTTCCAGTTTGCCAGCCATTGTCCAAGGTATGCATAAATAGGTTTAGGGGTGGAGATGGACTTTGCTTCACATGGATGGAGAGACTGTTCCCGAGCACAGGGATTCTCTGTGACACATATCTGTCTCACCAACATGTCTTATTTATGTCACAAGCAAAATTGAAATCATTGGATCCAGTAGTTCTGATGCTGTTCATTTTGTGGATGTGCAAAAGGTCCATCAGAGCAGGATACGAGGATGCCTTGTATGCCAGACATAGATCGCCTCCAAGTAACCTGTAGAATACTGAGTATAGAGATCAGGCTTTAAAGTGATCTATATAGAATAATGTGCTTATACCTTAATTCTCCTGGTAAGGAACCTTTCTGTGCATTCCATCTGTTATATATGTCTGGTCAGGTACATGCTGAAGGAGGCATTTTTTTCAATAATGGGTCTAATGAAGGCCAAGCAAAGTGGCACTGTGACTTCTTGGACCTGGGTACCAAGCACTTATTTAAAGTTGGGTGACATAAAATGATTTTCTTACTACCTTGGCCATGTTCATAGGTTCATAGATTCATAGGTGTGTACTAGGCTAATGGCCCTGGAGACTTTACAAGCCCAGCCCAAAAAAATTGCCCAGGCACCGTGCCACCTGATGTTAGTTCACAGTGCCCATATCCAGTAGGGCAACTGGAATGATCCCTGGAGGGAACTTTCTGTTACCCATCCACTCGTCAAGATTTCTCTTGAAGAGGGCCAGTGAGGTGCTCTGCTTGACATGAATGGGAAGCTTATTCCAGAGTATGGGCAGACTTTGGGGGATGAACCTGTCCCTCCAGCATGTTCTGTTAATTGTAGTAATGAGGTTGTGATCTCTGGAGTGTGTGGCATAGGGGGATTGAGATTTCTTTAGGTGTAGCTTTTCAAGTAGGGCTGGATCAGACATGGCTTTGTAATTCAAGCAGAGATCACCTCTACGTAGACAATAAGAGACTAAGAACAGCTGAAGTTTCTTGAGTCTGTCCATGTAGGACATAATTTTAGGGCCTAGGATCCTTTTTGTGAGGTACTTTTGTGGTCTCTCCAGCCGTTGTAGGTGTCTGGTTGGGTACAAGCCAAATGGGGCATTATATTCAATGATTGGTCTAATGAGGGATGAGTACAGAGGGATGATGACCTCTTTCTTCCTAAATGCAAAACCTTTGGTTATAAGATGTGCCATGTAGAAGGACTTTCTGACCACAGAGACAATGTGGTGGCCGAAGGTGAGGTGGCTGTCAACCTGGATGCCCAGATCTCTTATGGCCCTTTCAGTGTTCAGTGGGCTTCCATCAAAGTGGTAATTCATGGGAACTGAGTTTTTTCCAAAGGGGATGATAATGCATTTTTTGGCATTAAGCTTCAGGCCATGGTTCTGACACCAGTCATTGGTCTCAGAGAGGCCTTTTTGTAGGATGCCTGCATCACTTGGGGAGTTGATAATGACTCCTAGCTTGCAATCATCAGCAAACCTGGCCAGCCAGAGTCCTTCTGTGTTGGCCTGGACCTCCAAGAAGTAGATGCCAAACAGGAGAGGGCCCAGGACTGAGCCCTGTGGGACTTGACTCTTGACTGATTGACAGTCTGATTTGGAATCCTCAACTTTCACTCTGTGGGTCCTGTCTGTGAGCCAATTTGCAACCCACCTAGTGATGTTAGGATTGATGCCTAGTTTGGTGAGTTTATCAATGATACTTGAGTGGGGAATGATATCAAAGGCCTTGGCCAGGTCGAGGTAGGCCGTATACTCTGCCTTACCCTCATCCACAGCCTTGGTGACTGCTTCGAAGAAGTCAACCAGGTTCAGCAGGCAGGATCTCCCCTTGACAAAGCCAAACTGTGTGGGGTCAAGAGTTTGGAGATTTCTTATATCTTTGTTAAGCAGGTCCATGATGATGCACTCCATAGCTTTGCATACCAGACTTGTCAGGCTAATGGAGCGATACTTCCCAGGGTCTGTAGTTGCTCCCCCTTTATGGAGTGGGATGACTATAGCAGTGCGCCATTCATTAGGGACATAGCCTGAGGTAAGGCTGTGCTTGAACAGAGCACACAGATGCTATGCCAGTTCATTTTGTGGTTCATGTAGGATGCAGCCAGGGATATTATCAGGTCCCATGGATGCTGTATTCTTGGCTTTGGACAATGCAGCTTTTACCTGTGCCACAGAAATGGTGGGTACTAGGCTTTCTTCTGGTATTGTGATAGGGCCCTTGGGGGAGAGGGGTAAAGTTGCCAGTGAATCTGTCGGCTAGTATGTTGGCTATATCTGTTGGCTCAGTAGGTGCCATTGTGCAATAACTCAGAGAAAATCTGGGTATTGTCTTTGAAGTTTTTGATATAGCTATAGAAGGCTTTGTGGTTGTTTTTGGTGTCAGCTGCAATTTTGCCTTCATAGCTGGCTTTAGAGGATTTGATAAGGGATCTCAGCTTTTTGTTGAGACTGATAAGGGAGCTTTTCCAGTCTTGTGACTTCATTTTTTTCTGCAACAGTTTCTTCCTACTGTTGTAGTTTATTGATGGCTGGGGACCACCAGATTGGCTTCCTTTTTTGGAGGATACCATCTTAGATCTATTTGGTATGGCCACGTCCATGCATTTGTGTACATGCTCGTACAGTGCATTGGTGTATGAATTGGCAGTCATGTAGCTATTTTCCATTGGCATGGGTGCCGAGAAGTTAGCCAGCTCTGTTTTTAGGAGCCCAAAGTCAGATTTAGAGAAGTTTTTCAGGGTGGTCACCTTAGTGGGGGGTGTAGGTGAGATGGAGATTTCCATGGTGATCCGTTTGTGGTCAGATTTAGCCAGGGAGGAACTGACTATAGGTGTGGAGCAATGGCCTCCCATGTTGGTGATAACCAGGTCGAGGATGTTGCTTCCTCTAGTGGGGCTCATAATAAGGTGGTCCAGGGCAATGGAACTGATAAATTCCAGAAAGCGCTGGGCCTGTACATTTATTCTTGAAGAGTTTTCCTAGTTGATGGAAGGGTAGTTGACGTCACCTAGTATGAGAGTATTGGGTTGGACCTTCCTAGAGTCTAGGGTGCTTAGGAAGTTGGAGTGAGAGTCTGGGGATATGTCTGGGGTTCTGTAGCAGGCTAGGACTTGTATCGCCATCTTACCCAGTGTTACTTGTACCTGAAGTATCTTGGATGCATTATGCTGGGCTACCAGTCTAGTTGTGTGTGTATCCTTTAAGAATATGGAGACACCACCACCTTTGGAGCTTCCGTACATATTCTGGGGCCGAAAGGTATGGAATAAGTTGTAGCCTGGGAGCACAGGGGTACTTTCTGCCTCTTTAAACCAGGTCTCCTTTACAGCACAAATGTCGACATTCTCCATTTTGAGGAGAGCTTCGAGCGAGTGCATCTTGAGATTTATACTTCTAACACTGAGCAGCATGACCCTCAGATTGCATTTGTTTGTAGCTGTTACAGTGGAATTTTGGTCTTTGGAACA